>NC_056741.1:1149867768-1150132768 GCF_019279795.1 Protopterus annectens | reverse complement strand
AGGAAAAAATAAATCAAATGCACTCAGAGATGAGTAAAATATATTAAACACTGAAGCAATATATCAAATCAAACAATAAATTCTGTCAAAAATAGAAGAAGCTTTAACTAACTATTTAGATAAATTGATAAAACTGCAAAAATCAGAGGTTTAAATGAAGAAAGATTGGCTGAGTACAAAATCCATCAGGAAGAGATGTTTCAAAAAATATTATACTTAGAAGGCAAAGCACGTAGAGAAAACATGGGATTATCTACTGTACCAGAGAAACTAGAATGGACAGACTGTATTTATTTTATGAATGTACAAATAAGCAACTGGACAGGCATTCCATAGCAGGAACTGTTAATTGAAAAGACTCATCGTGTGTATGCTCCAAATCTGGCCATGAGAAAGCAGCCAAAACCTTTATAAGTAAAGATGCAAACCTACCAGCAGAAAGAGTTGATCCTGATGAAACTATGGCAAAAGGGCAAAGTATTAAAATTTTGAGACAGCAGAGTGTTTGTGGAAAATGATTATTCAGTGTACACCAAGCAGAAGAGAAGTAAATGTATTCCAATAATCAGGGAATGTCAAGGGACAGGTGTAAGATTCAAGCTGCTGTATCTAGCTGTCTTCAGAATATTTTTTTTTCAGGAGAATCAAAGTCATTTTTGATGCAGAACAGGCTCAGGAGGAAATGCAAAAGTTTTTCCAAAAAAAATTAGCCATCAAGCAGAAGGGGTCTCTACTTCTCATTCTTCTGATAATAAAGCACACAGAGAAACTTTTGCATGTGAAACATTTTCCATTGTTCCAAAGGAAAATGCCTGAGAAGTAGAAAAAAGCATAGGAGTTGACCAGAAGAATCAGGAGTACCATGGAATTGAACCGGAAACTGGAGTTGGGAAATGGAGATGAACAGAAAAAGATGAACAACATGGAAATTAGTGAATAAATGTGAGACTGCAAAACATCAGTTGCATTTGTGAGACACAACTATATAAGAATAAGTGAAACAGTGGGCTTTTGTTGACTTTGTTAAACGTTTCAGGAACTGTAAAGCATTTGCCTCACTTCATGTCATTAATGTTTGAATGAACTCTGAGGGGAGGGAACAGGAAGGAAAGGGGTAAATGTTGGTATAGCATTTTCTTTTCTATGAAACTTCACAATACAAATTGCACATTTTGTTGTAAAGTATTTTTAGTTGTTCTTGTATGTGATAAAGTTATTAAAGTAAACATATGCCTTTTTTCCTCTTCTCTTTCTTTCCTCTTTCTTTTAGTATTAAGGAATGCAGGCATTACAGTGCAAAAAGAGAAGGAAAAGCTAGACAAAAGCATGTTTAATTAAATAGGCTGTAATTTTGGGTTGGGGTAAAAATACACAAATCATAATATATGTAGAGCTGATTTGTTTTCTCTTACTTTTGCATAAGTGAATGTCTGGATTAAGACCCTTAGGTTAAGCTAACGACAAATTGTAAGTGGAAACAAGTAAATGCGGGAACACCAAGTATAATGAAAAGATTTATTTTAGCAAGAAATGTTTCATCTTGTCTATCATGCTGCAACAGAGGACTACATTTTTCTTTTTTCTATTACATTTTCATGGAGACAAGCTGATAATAGGGCAATGAAAGACAGAGCACTGATTCTTCAAAGCTAAAGTTAATGATTTCTGAAAGTATGCAAGCAGTTTTCACCATACCTTTCAACTGTCCAGATTTTCACGTAATGCCCAGATTTTTACCATATATCTTTGGTCTTTTCCTCATTAAATTTGTGATTTGCAGGCATATCACTAAGGAATGAAGTGACTATATAATGATGCACATTTGAGTTTCAGACTTTATAGTCTTTAGAAAATATATGCTAACACAAAATATGTTATTCTAGCAACTTTTTAAGTTTATGAGCAATATTTAGAATCTGTCTCTATTTTGGTCCTTTGTCCCCCATTAGTTTAGGTTTTGTCCAGATTTTTTGTGTTAAGAGGTTGACAGCTATGGTTTTCACATCTCGGGAGGAGGAATAAAGATAAAAAAAGAACATACACCAATTAGTATAAGTAAAAGGACAGACAATGGCATGCATTTCAGCATGAATAACCTCCGTTTCAGGTTAATTAGGGCTTGTGTTAGCAGCTGTCTATTTGGCACAAATGTTCCTGTTAGGAGGGCTAAACTTCATTTTTTGAAGATGTACATAGTTATGTGTGTTTGTATTAAGTTAACAGGTTATGGAGGTGTTCTGGGATGTGTTTGTTTTTTTGTTTGAGGGTTTTTATTACAACAAAAAGTCTTGTAAAATGTGACAGGATCTAATGTTGTTGATAAGAAAAAAACTCTATAAAGGATTAACCTGCCAAACATTAATGGGTGCATGTATCACAAAAGCTGGAAACAGACATTTAAAAAAGCTACAATATATAATAGGTGGGAATAATTACACTTTCCATATTATCTTGGAATGTGAATTTTCTCACAGGTGTAGACTGGAAGAAAAGAATACTTAATCATATTAAGAAATGCAGAGTACAAATAGCAATGCTACATGATACTCATTTGGAAAGAAGTCAGCATGTGAATTCAGTGAAAAAGGAACAGAGCTGTGTAACTGATATGGCATAAAATACTATAGAAAACTGTTTACGTTGTCAAAAAAAGTAAGCAAGGTGATATAAAATTGATGAAGGCAAATCGATTTAATAGAGTAAACTGGCAAGTGCTTTCACCCAAAAAGGGCTTTAGCAAGCCAACAACAGTACATTTGTAGTGAAATTCATTATATACATTTAAAACATGCATCATTATGACATCACTTCCTAATTCTCAACTAATTAAAACGTATATACACTAACTCAGAACTTCCTAAATGCTTTAAGCACTTACATATATTTTTTTATCTTTATTTATATTTTATAACATAAGTAATCACTTACATAAAACAAAAATATATGTATACAAAAGATGTGTACATATAAATACAAACAAAACTTAAATAAAACCTATCCTAACGAACTAAGATCTGTTTTTAAAATCCAACTGTAATGTGTAGGGTGCAACCCATTAAGGTACACAATGTTAGTACCTGGTCTTTAACTTTTGTGTTCTTCAACAAAGGTTTGATTGGTACTTTATCATTCAAACCAGGCTTCTGGTCTGCCCTCAGCCTGATAATCCAGTTAATCTCACATCTCTCTGTGTAATTCTTCATATCCCCTCCTCTATTACTAGGTGTATTAATTTGCAGTACCTGAAACCTAAACATGTGTGAAATGGAAGTTTCTATTACATGTTTTGAAAGGGTGTTACTGGTAGCTCTATTACATATTTTGTAAATATGCTCCCTAATCCTTTCCCTCAACTGTCTGTCCATCTTGTCAACATAGAATGCAGTACAGGCAGAGCACCTCGCTAGATAAACTACATGTTCAGACTGACAGTCCACCTTGACTCTAATCTGAAAACATTTTTTAGTCACTGGGTGTACAAAGTATGTGTCACTATTCACATATTCACAGAAGTTGCATCTGTTACATGGGATAGTACAACATTGTGAAATATCACTTGGTTCACTCATGGAAACTTTAGGGTAACACAATAACCTATGTAGGTTCCTTCTGTTCTTGTAGGTGAACCTAGGTCTCTCTCCTACTATCTCTTTCAGATCATTATCTACAGTAAGTACCCCCCAGTTTTTAAAAAGATGTCTCTAATATCCTGAATGTCCTGCGTGTAGCCAAGAATTAACTTAACTTCAGGGGTGAGCTGAATATCATGTTCAACCCTCTCATCCTGCAAACCATATACACCATTCTTGTCTGAGAAATAGGGAACTGCAGTCGTGAGTCTAGCTGAACAGACTTCTTGAAAGGCTACTTGCATCTCCTCTGCTTTGTATGACCTACCCACTAATCTATCCCTTAAGTTGGATAGCTCACCCTCAAAACCTACATCCATAGGATTCAATCTTGAAGCACACATCGGTTGCCCCTTAATAATATTTTTAAATACAAACTTAGGGTGCATGCTCTCTCTCTGTAACAGGGTTTTTCTGTAACAGGATTTTCTATAAACATCTGTATTCAATAATCCATCGGCTAATCTTTCAATATAAACAACTAAAAACTAAATCCAAGTAACAGACTCCTCCATAGTGAACTTCAAAAATGTTGTCAGAGTTAATTTCCTCATAGAAGCTACGCAATTCAATGTCACTGCCTGTCCACAAAAGAAAACTATTGTTCACAAAATGGACGTAGAATATCACATGTTGTTTAAAAATCAATCAAGAGAAACAACCTATTCTGTTCCCAATCAGCCATCACCAGATTGGCTTGGCTATGGGCACATGATGTGCCCATAGCCACGCCATCTGTTTGGATGTAGGCAATCTTGTCAAACAAAAATATGTTGTTTTCCAACACAATTTCAAAAAAGCACATATTGAATCAATCTCACTGCCAGTGTACATGGTCTTATTCAGCAGGCATCTATGTATACTTTCTACACCTTCATTGTTCAGTGTAACAGTGAATAAAGACTGCACGTCCAATGTCACCAGCCTATACGATGAACTGTAACTAATATCAGTTGTCTTAGTATATAGTGTTAACAGAAAGTGTTTACTATCTCTTAGGATATGTGGATATCTCTCCACTACAGGTCTTAGACGATTTTCTAAATATAACGATAAGGGTTCAGTGAACCAACCCCTACCCACCACAATAGGTCTCGGGTGGGTTAACTGCATCCTTATGGATTTTAGGTAGTCCTTGTATTATAGGTAGTAGCGGGTACTCAACCTGAAAAAATTTATACAATTCTAAATTGATAACTTCACTTCTATACAAATCTTCCAACATACATGAAATTCTCATAATCAGTGTTTCTACCTCATCTAACTGAATGGTAGAGTAAAATCTACCATCCTGTAACATCAAGACCATACTGTTATCATACTTCACCTTATCCATCACTACCACAGGGCCACCCTTATCTGCAGGTCTAATTATGATAGTATCATCATGTTTAAGTCTTTTCAGGGCTAACCTCAGTCTGGCAGGTAAATTACTGAACCACTTCTGTTGCCCATTCTTGAGCTCTAACTTATGTAGGTCCTCTTCAACCATCTTCACGAAAGCATCTAACAAGGGATGCAATATGGGTACATATGTACTTGTTTTTTTAAAAGTAAAGTGACTATATATGCATTGCTTCCCAAAATCTAACTTAAGTTGTACATTACGGCAAAGCAGCCTAACATCCTTGACTGAATCAGTAAGGTTACTTCTGGTGGAGGGTATAAAAGATAACCCTTTGTTTAAGACCTCAATCTCATCTGTTGTTAAAATTCTATCAGTGATATTCCATACTAATGCAGCGGTAGTTGCTGCCATGTTTTCTTCAGGGTCTGGCCAGACTGTTCTCCCCCTGACACATTGAGTTTCTGGCGACCTCTGCTCATAGACCTGGTTCTCCCTCTCTTGTGAGTGTCGCTGATAGGGAAAGGGGTCTGACCCATATACCCAGTGGAACTGTTGGATCTAGTGGGTTGTTTCCTCCTAATGGAGGGTTGCTGAATTCCCAAAGTCTCATTATGTGTGCCTGATCTAGATATAGCCAAGGTATATGTCTGAAGTTTGTACACTATTATGATTTAACCCTTGTGAAGAAACAGAAACTAAACCAGAATGATTCGCATTCATATTAACAAGTACATCAACATTGCTACTAACAATATTCACAAAATTTCCCTCATTGCACACATTAACAGCACAATCCTCAACTCTGTTAATATCACCATTCTCAATAACATGATCATTAACATTGTCATTCACTTTGCTGGAGTGATTAATATTATTTGCATTATTAACATTATTCCCCCATCTCCCTTGTCCATTTGCCCTGTTGCCCATCTTGGGCCAAGTGAATACATGACCGTTTCTGAAATCAAGTGTGTCTCTCTGCAATTTATTACGTTTCTGCTCAATGAGCTTCTTTTCAAAAAGATATACATTATCTAAATGTTTATCCATCATTGTGTTAGCAACAGTCGCTGGATATTTAACAAATATATTCCACTACTGTTTTTTAATGCTATCAAGCAAAGATATTTCCTCAGGTAAAAAAAGTCATTGAGTAACTCCATATAATGGAGACTCACCTGAATATTAAGCTGCTGCCATTTAAACAGATTTAAGCTTTGTTTGTATTTATGTGTACACAACCTTTGTATATATATTTTTTTGTTTTATGTAAGTGATTACTTATGTTATAAAATATAAATAAAGATAAAAAAATATATATAAGTGCTTAAAGCATTTAGGAAGCTCTGAGTTAGTGTATATACCTTTTAATTAGTTGAGAATTAAGAAGTGATGTCATAATGATGCATGTTTTAAATGTATATAATGGATTTCACTACAAATGTACTGTTGTTGGCATGATAAAGCCCTTTTTGGGTGAAAGCGCTTGCCAGTTTACTCTATTAAATCGATTTGCCTTCATAAATTTTATATCACCTTCCTGACTTTTTTGACAACATACAGAGTTTGCTATAGTATTTTATGCCATGTCAGTTATACAGCTCTGTTTTGCTCTTCAGCTGTTTGTGTTTTATTTTTATATATTATTGTTACTGCACGAAGAGCATTTACTTCCTGGGAACATCTCTTTTCTTTCTATTATGCAATGAAAAAGGAGTTCAGGATGTATATTCTGCAGAATATCAGGGAAAAAAGAAAAGAAGAGTACTTATATTAATTGCCTTAAGAGCTCCAGTAGTGATAAAAGAGGAAAAAATATAATAAAGGCAGATTTGTAGTAGTAAGGGGCTACTGAAAAGGTATGAGGATTAAACTGGCATGTATTTATATTCCACCTAAAATTGTCATTTTTGAGCTTAAAAAATGGAGGACAAATAATCTGCTATCAACAGGGCATGTCACTTATAGGTGTGGACTAGAATTTGATTTGCAATAATGACGATGTATGGGCCTAGAATGGAAAATACAACAAAAGAGGGTAGATTTCTGAAAAATTTGTGAAAATGTTTGGTATAAAAGACATGAATTCAGTAATAGGAGCTTGGAGTTCTCGAAGCCCTCCTCAGTATGGAGAACATCGATGTCTGTGCAGTGACTGAAACCTGGTTCAAGGCTCCTGAGAGCACCCCAACACTACCAGGTTATACCTCATATCATGCTTTTCGGCCCCAAAACTTGGACCGAACCACAAAAGGGGGGGGAATATCCGTATTCATCAAATATACCCACACTTCCAGGTTAGTGGCAACGCACGAAGCTTCAGAGACCATCCATGTGCAACTAACCATAGGCAAAACTGCCCTACAGTTTGTAGCATGCTACAGACCACCCTCTCAAACTCAGGAACCCCACTCAGTCTTCCTGAAGACACTGGAGAGTATGAATGTCGCTTCAAATACCATAATATTGGGGGACTTCAACTACCCAAACATAGACTGGGAGCATTACTCAAGCCCCAACACCCTAGCCCAAAGGTTCCTAGAATTCATAAACTCAAATGCGATGGAACAACTAGTCACCACTCCCACAAGAGGAGATAATATACTAGACCTGATCATCACAAACATGGGGACACAATACTCCACGCCGGACGTATACCCCTCTTTGGTGAGATCAGACCATAAATTAATCTCACTGGAAATCCACATCCCGCCCCCACCCCCAGCACAAAAGACCACAGTGAAGAATTTCTCAAAAGCTGACTTCACACTTCTTAAGACTGAAGTGGTATCCTTCAAGGCCTCTGGGCCAGTGGAAGCCACAGCCCACACTGCTGAATCCCTTATAAACGCTTTTTACGGACACCTTCAAGAATGCATGGATCATGCAATCCCAAATAAAACCAAGACCCATTCCCCCAAAGGCAGGCGTCCTGTCTGGTGGACCCCAGCCATAAACAAGCTTTACAACAAGAGGAGGAAGCTACTACGACAGAGCAAAATCCCTAAAAGGGAAGGCATCTCTGATCAATACTAGCAAAAAACTACGATCACTCATAAAATCATCCAAGGCCAACTTTGAGAGAAAAGTCGCAAAAGACACTAGAGACAATCACAAGGTCTTCTTTAGTTATGTTAGAAACCTGGGTGGAAACTCACAGATATGCTCAGAGTTAGTCCACATATCCACAATGTCCCACAGACATTGCCAACATACTGGCAGACAGGTTCAGTGCAAATTTCTCCCCCCTCCTCACCAAAAGGAGAAATATCTATCCCAGCAGAGTGTAGCCTCCCTGACATCTCAGATGCCCAGGTGAGAGCCGCCCTCTCCAAAGCTAAAAACACAGCATCAATGGGACCAGACGGTGTCCCGGGTTGCATGCTGCATGAACTCCAAGAGGAACTAAACCCGCACATAAGGCTGCTGTTTAATCTTAGCCTTACTACAGGATACGTACCCAAAGAATGGCATACAGCAACAGTGATCCCACTCCACAAAGGAGGTGCTTCTACGGACCCTGGAAATTACCGCCCCATAAGCTTGATGAGCCTGGTCTGCAAAGCTATGGAGAGGATCATTATGGAACTCATAAACAAAGACATTGGGGACCTACAGACACTGGATCCTACCCAATTCAGCTTTGTCAAGAGCAGATCCTGCCTTTTGAACCTGGTCGACTTTTTTTGAAACAGTCACTAAGGCTATTGATGAGGGTAAGGCAGTTCACACAGCCTACCTTGACCTTGCAAAAGCCTTCGACACAATACCCCACTCGGGCATCATAGACAAGCTCACCAGCCTAAATGTAAACCCATATGTCATAAGATGGGTTGCAAACTGGCTCAAGGACAGAACCCACAAGGTCAGAATTGCTGGAGCTATGTCAGACTCTAAGCCAGTCACAAGCGGTGTCCTACAGAGCTCGGTCCTGGGACCCCTCTTGTTCGTCATTTATTTTTCCGAGGTGCAAGCAAACATAGGAGGATTGTGGCTGACAAAGTTTGCAGATGACTGCAAACTGGGTGCCATAATTGATACTCCAGTGGACACAAGCATCCTTCAGAAAGGCCTCATAGAAATGGATAACTGGTGCCAGAGCTATGGCCTTAAACTGAACGCCAAAAAATGTATAGTCATACCCTTTGGGAAAAACAAAGTACCCACAAATTACCACATAGGTGGTAATCCATTAAGTACGGAGGAAGTAATCAGGGACCTAGGGACCCAAGTTGACAGTAACCTGTCATTTGACACTCACATTGCCAAAGTGGTTAGGAAGACCTTCTATATTGCCCACCTTATCACGAAAGGATTCACATCTAGATTAAGAGAGGTCATTGTGCCCCTATACTCTTCCCTTATCAGGCCCATAATTGAGTACAATACCCCATTTGGGATGTACCTTACCCGACACCTGCAGCAGTTAGAAAGACCCCAAAAGTACCTCACCAAGAGGATCAAGGGTCTCAAACATATGTCATATGCTGCCCGGCTGAAGAAACTCCAGCTCTATTCAGTCACATACAGCCTACTCAGAGGCGATCTATGCCTGACGTACAAGGCCTTGTCCAATCCGGAATTAATGGACATGCTCCACCTCAGAAAATCCAGATCCACCAGAACCATGAGAGCGAGGGATTTGAACCTCAACACAGAAATGAATATGACGTGCTGGAGAGACAGATTCATAACCCAGAGGCTCCCTACACTCTGGAACAGAATCCCAGTCCATGTTAGGCAGAGTCCCTCACTGATTCGCTTCAAGAGAAATCTTGACGAGTGGATGGGAGATTGTAGGTTTACCCCGGGGGTTATCTCTGTGTCACTACTAGACAGAGGCACAGTAAACTAAACCCTAAATGGGAACAGTATTCTCATTCTAAGGGGTGGCGAAAGCTACACACACTCTGGCTAGTCTTGTAAATGCTCTAGGGCAGATAGCCTAGTATGAACCTATGAACCTATGAGAGAATTTACATATTATTCCCCAAGGCACAATAACTGGGCTAGACTAGATAGAAATTATATTTCACAGGGACATGTGCATTTAATAGAAAGCTTTGACACACATCCAATAACTATTTCATATCATGTGCCAGTAATAGTTAAGAGAAAAATGCAGGGTGATGAAGTAAAAATGAGACAGTGATACTTCCCCAGCTACCTGTTAAAAGAGTGGAATTTAAGGAATGGCTAGTGAAAATTATCTGGGAGTTATTAGGGAAGATAGAAAGTACCTCAGACGTTGTAGCCAGTGAGTAGGATAAAATGAAAGTGGAGTTTAAAAATAGGGTATTATTAAAAAAAAAAAAAAAAACATATATATATATATATATATATATATATAAATATTTGTAGGGACTGAAAAAGATTAAGTATTATAAAATAAGGGGAATCTCACAGAACAAAAAGAAGTGCAATTGCAGAGGGCTAAAGAGAAAAAAAGTGAGTACCTAGTTAATATGCATGAGTTTAGAAAGATTGTTGTTAAGCAACTGTTTTTTGATAATAACACCAGAGCACAAAATTTTTGGCACAATGACCAAAGATCCTGTAGAGGTATTAGAGATATTTTGGGAATTTTTTGAAAGTGTGTATAAAGTACAGAAGTGAAGAAATCAAGAAAAAGCACAAAATAGAAATATTTATGGAAGACGTAAATATGCCAAGGTTAGAGGTAGATGAGGTTCAGTACGTAACAGTTAAGACAGGAGGAAACAAGGTAAAAATGGTGATGTATAACGAATTTGCAGGAAAGTCTCCAGGAACAGATGTTATTCTGTTGGAAGTTTAGAAACTAGGAGGGAAGAAAGCGATAAAAATCTGGAAGGTTTAACTGTATTTTAAAAGGAGGGAAGGCACCAACATCTTGGAAAAAAAGTTGCTGTGGGTGTAATACCTAAAGACAGTAAAGACCTATCTGATCCAGATTCATATAGGCCCATTTCAGTTATAAACCATGAATATAAAGTGCGTGTATCTATAATGGCTGAAAGAGTGACAAAGGGGATGCCAAAACTGATAGATATGGACCAATGTGGTTTTGTGGAGGGGAGGCAAATACTGACAACATTAATAGAGCAATAATGATCCAGAGGGAAGTAGAATGCAAAAAAAAATACCATTGTTATTGATTGGTCTTGAAGCAGAAAAATCATTCAACAGAGTAAGCTAGCATTTTATGAGTAGGGCAATGGAAGCATTTGCATTTCCTGATACAATAATAAGGTTAATTAGAAGGATATATGTGGGAAGTCATGGTGGTGCAGCGGTAGCGTTGTCACCTCACAGCAAGAGGTTCTCCCATTCGATTCTCGGCTGAAGCGCCTTCTGTGTGGAGTCTGCATGTCTTCCCCATGGTCGAGTGGCGTTCGAAAGACATGCATGAATGGGCGTGCCTTCGATGAAGGTTGGGAGTCAGGCTGGCACCTCGGCACTGTAAAAATCTACTGCCAATCATTAGCAGAACGGAGTTCCACTGTGGCGACCCCTAACCGGGAAAAGCTGAAAGAAGATGAAGAAGGATATATGTGGGAGCACAGGCAAAAAAATCAAAGTGGGAGAGTACCTCTCTGAAAAGTTGTGTCTGGACAGAGGAACCAGGGAGGAGTGTCTTCTTTCTCCTTTGTTATTTGCATTATATTTAGAACCATTGGTAAAGAAAATAAGGGACTCAGAAATTCAAGGATAGAATTGGTATGGTGCTCAAGAAAAGTTGGCTTCATTTGCAGATTATGTTATTTTGTACATACCAGAACCAAGAAAGGACATCTCAGTGTTGTAGAATATTCTGAGACAGTTCCAGGATTTTTCAGACTATACAACTAATGAAGATAAACAAAGGCTATAGCTATAAAATGTGTTCCCACATATGAACTGGTTCAACAATGCCCATATTTGTGGTGACATGGTAAAATGAATTATTTAGGAGTTTATTGGCCATTTTGGGCTAATTTCTATCTCTTTCATTTCCCTGCTATAAAACCCGCATTTGCTTGGTTTTGCGTACTGGGTAGCACAGGTTAGCTAGGGTATAACTATTCCCAGCTTCACAAAGTCTACTCCTCAATTTTTCCCTTGGAACTAGACAAACTTTCAACTTAAGCACTCAAACCATTCACTTCTCATCCTGGCACTTGCTCAAAATTCATAGCAAGCACTAATAAACCTTAGCACTAGACCCCCCCCCCCCATACTGTAGAGAAAGACAAGGCTCTCTATTTGACCTTACCAGCCAATCAGTAAAACAGTTCACTGTACCTATCCAGGCATGTCCAAAGGGCAGTTTCAGGTGTACTCTCCGGTCCAGCTGGTGAATCTGGGCATTTTGAGGCAATGTTACAATTGCCATATGTACACAGACAACACTCGCCTCCTTCCACCAAACACTAATACATGAGAGAGATACAATTATACAGCCAAACTGGAGGTTAAGCTCTCTCAAACCAAGACTGGACCAGGTAGTCAAGAGGAGAAGGGAATTACTTGCATCACACCACCAGTCTCACATAGACTTATGAAACCAGCACCGGCAAAAAACATACATAAATACACAAAAACATACTCGGAGGCTCTAAATAAAAATCTGCAAAAGCAACAATGACCTCCAAAGCAGACATCCAAGCAACCTCCACCCCCCAACACAAACCATAAAACACATACTTCACAAAACCAGTGTGCCATGCAATCACAGCCCTTAAGGCAAAATAACATACCCAACACACTAGTAATAGGTGACTCTATAGTCAGGCACACTGACGTCCAACTCACTAGGCTGAACAAGGAGAAGGTTACTGTTAGCTGCCTGTTGGGTCCCAGGATCCGTCACATAACACAAGTACTAAAATCACTCCAGAAAAAGTACAAATATGACTCTAAAACTGTCCATGTTGGTGTGAATGACCTGAGCTGTATCTCCCTGGACTACATGAAAAGAGACATGGAGGAGCTCTCTGATCACATAGCCCAGGCCGGTATGACCCTGACCCTGAGTAGCATCCTGCCCTCACCAAGACTGATACCATGGTATAGAGAAAAAATTATCAATTTCAACAATTGGCTAAATTTCTGGTGTCATTCAAAGGGGATCCAGTATCTGTCAGCCTGGGATGACATGCTCGACAAGCCACGCTGCTTCGCTAGAGATGGCTTGCACCTGTCACCTTTAGGCTTTCGAATACTGGCCAAGGCTCTTGCCACCCCCATACTGCCTTTTTTATGCAAGGCTCAAAAGACAAACCCACCACCGTAAACAAAAAACTGTGGGTAATGCTACTCAATGCCAGAAGTATAAACCTCAAAATGCATGCACTCAAGGCACTCCTCAGTATGGAGAAAATTGATATATGTGCGGTAACAGAAACCTGGTTTAAGGCTCCAGAGAGCACCCCAGCAATACCAGGCTACAACTCATACCATACATTTTGGCCACAAAACCCAGACCGAAATACAAAAGGCAGGGGAGTATCCATATTCATCAGGGATACCCACACCTCCAGGTTAGTGGCACAGCACGATGCTTCAGAGATCATCCACGTGCAACTAACAATGGGCAAAACTGCTATTCAAATTAGAGCTTGCTACAGATCACCCATCATGTCCCAGGACCCCCACTCCGCATTCCTGGAAACACGGGAAACATAAAGATCCTACCAAACACCCTGATATTGGGTGATTTCAATTACCTAAACATTAACTGGGAGAACTACTCAAGTACAAACTCCCTTGCCCAACATTTCCTAGAATTTATAAACTCAAATGCCCTGGATCAACTGGTTAATACTCCCAGCAGAGGTGACAATATATTGGACCTGGTCATTACCAGCATGGATGACCGGTGTTCCACACTGGTGGTCAACCCCTCGCTGGTTAGATCTGACCATAAAATAATCACTCTGGATATCTACATTCCACCACCCCCCCTGATCAAAGAAACCACCGTGAAAAACTTTTCAAAAGCAAACTTCACGTTACTTAAGACCAAGGTGGGAAGTTTCAAAGCCCCTATGCTAAAGGATAACACTGTCCAAGCTGCAAAATTCTTTACTAATGCACTCTACGGGCACCTACAAGAATGCATGGATCATGCTATCCCAAACAAAACCAAGACTCACTCCTCCAAAAAAAAAAAAGGAAACCAGTCTGCGGACCCCTCCCATAAACAAGCTATACAATAGAAGAAGAAAACTAGTACAGAAAAGAGTAAAATTCCAAGAAGGTAAGACATCCCTGATCAGTATCAGCAAGAAACTATGTTCCCTCATAAAATCATCCAAGGCTAGCTTCGAAAGAAAAATTGCCATGAACTCCAAAGATAACCACAAGGCATTCTTTAGCTATGTCAAGAATCTAAGTGGCAATTCTCAGATCTGCTCAGAGTTAGTGCAGAATGGCACAAAATACACTAAACCAACCGATATAGCCAACATCCTGGCAGACAGGTTCAGTGCAAACTTCACTCCCCTCTTACCCCCAAAAGGGCCCATAACTACCAGAAGAATGTAGTGCCCCTGAGATCACAGACACTCAGGTTAAAACAGCCATCTCCAAAGCCAAAAACACAGCATCAATGGCTCTGGATGGTGTCCCAGGCTGTGTCCTACACGAGCTCAAAGAGGAACTAACCCTGCACCTAAACACACTGTTTAAACTCAGCCCCTCCACGAGCTACGTGCCCACAGAGTGGCGCACAGCAACAGTTATTCTGCTCCACAAAGGTGGAGCCACAATGGACCCCGGGAATTATCACCCTATAAGCCTGACTAGCTTGTTCTGCAAAGCTATGGAGCACATCATCATGGATCTCATTAACAGAGACATTGGAAACCTCCAAACACTGGACCCTACCCAGTACGGCTTTGTTAAGGGTAGATCATACCTCCTAAACCTGGTGGACTTCTTTGAGACAGTTACCAAGGCTATAGACAAGGGATAGGTGGTCCACACAGCCTACCTAGACCTTGCAAAGGCCTTCGACACCATTCCCCACTTAGGTATTATAGACAAGCTCACCAGCCTGAACATAAACCCCTACATCATGAGATGGGTTACCAACTGGCTCACGGACAGAACCCACATGGTAAGAGTTGCAAGAGCTAGGTCTGACTCTAAACTGGTTACAAGTGGCATTCCCCAGGGCTCAGTCCTAGGATCCCTCCTGTTTAGCATATACTTCTCAGAGGTACAGGCAAGAACAGGAGGACTATGGCTGACCACGTTCGCAGACGACTGCAAACTAGGGGCTATAACTGACTCTCCGGCTGACACAGACATCCTCCAAAAGGGTCTCACTGAGACAGATACCTGGTGTCAAAACCATGGCCTCAAGCTAAATGTCAAAAAGTGCGTAGTCATTCCCTTTGGAAAAAACAAAGTACCCACAAACTACCACATAGGTGGTAGCCCCCTAAATACAGAAGACATAATAAGGGATCTGGGGACCCAAGTAGATAGTAAACTCTCCTTTGATAATTACATTGCCAAAGTGGTTAGAAACTCCTTCTATGTGGCCCACCTAATCACAAAAGGGTTTTCATCCAGATCGAAAGAGGTCATTGGGCCCCCCTAAGCATCACTCATCAGACCCATCATAGAGTACAATGCCCCATTTGGGATGTATCTTACAAGACACCTGCAACAACTGGAAAGTCCGCAGAAGTACCTCACCAAGAGGATCACTAGCCTCAAGCAGATGCCCTATGCAGCTCGACTGAAGAAACTCCAGCTGTACTCGGTTGCGTACCGTCTACTCAGAGGTGATCTCTGCCTGACATACAAGGCCATGTCCAACCCAGAATTGATGGACATGCTTCACCTAAAGAAAACTATATCCCCTTGAGCCACAAGCTCCAGGGATCTAAACCTCACCACAACAATAAATAGGACGTGCTGGAGGGATAGATTCCTGTCCCAGAGACTTCCCATGCTCTGAAACAAGATTCCAATCTACATTAGGCAGAGCTCCTCACTAACCCTCTTCAAGAAAATCCTTGACGAGTGGATGGGAAACAGAAAGTTTACCCCAGGGATAATTTCAATGGCTCTGCTGGATAGAGGCACAGGGAACTAATCTAAGGGGGTGGCAAAAGCCAACACATTCTGGCTAGGCTTATAAATGCCTTTGGGCAGATAGCTTAGTACCTACCTATGAACCTAAAAAGGATTCAGTTATGGCAGCTGAAGATATGTGGGAAGAGATTTAACAAAAGTTAAAACAAAAACTGAGAAACAGGAAGCTCTTGCCTCCCTAAGATTGGCAAGAACACTTTCTACTTTCTGTTGCCTAAGTAATTGTGCTAAGAGTTTTTGTGCTCTGGAGTAATTATACAAAAAAAAAAACAGTTGCTTAACAGCAGTTTTTTTTTTAACTCATCCATATTATCCAGATACTCCTTTATTTTCTCTTTAGCACTCTGTAGTTAGGCCTCTTTTCATTCTGTGAGATTCCTTTTACTCTGTAATACTTTAACCTTTGTCATCTCCTCTAAATAATTCATATTACTTCTTAACCAGACCTCTTTTTCTATTATTTTGACCCTGTTTTCAACCTCCACTTTAATTTTATTCCACTCACTAGCTATAACTTCTGAAGAAATGTATATCTTCCCTAATAGTTCTGAAATAATTTCCACTATCCATTCCTTAAATTCCTTTTAACAAGTAGATGGGAGAGCACTAGTGTCTCATTTTTACTTCATAACCCTGCATTTTTACCTTAGTTGTTATTGGCACATGATCTGATACAGTTATCGGATTTATGTCAAAGCTTTTGACTGAATGCACATGCACCTGTGCTCTGTCTAGGCTAGCCCAGTTATTGTACCTTCGGGAATAACATGTAAATTCTCTCTGAGTTCCTACTACTGGATTCATGTCTTCCATACCAAATATTTTCATAAAATTCTTAAGAACTCTAACCTATTTTGCTATATTTTCCCTTCTGGGTCCCCAGATACATCCTCACTGTTGCAAATCAAGTTCCATTCCCACCTAGAAGTAATATTCCCTGCTGAAAGCTAATTATTTCTCCCAACATTTTCTTAAGCTCCATAATAGTAGTTTTAGGTGAAATATAAATAAATGTCAGAGTACAGGGTAATCCTCCTCCCTTGCCAGTAGCCCCTTACTAACACAAATCTACCATTACTAGCTTTTTCCATTCTTCTATCACTATTGGAACTCCTGTGGTAGTTAGTATAATTACTCCACTTTGCCTTTGTCCTTGATATTCTGCTGAATATCCACCCTGAAATCCATTTTTTATCAAATTCACATGCACACTTCATTCTAAATGTGTCTCCTGTAACATTACTATTTGCTCTCTACTGCTCTTAATATAATTCAATACGCTTATTTTTTTGTTTATATATCTGTGTTGCCATTCACATTCCCAAAATAATATGTTTAGTATAGCCATTACGATAAGAAGTTATTCTCACCTATTATATGACAGTTTTTTTTTAAATGTCTATTTCTAGCTTTTGTGTTACATGCACCCATTAATGTTTGGCAGGTTGATCTCTTATCCAGTTGCTTCTTGTCATCTCCGTTTGAACCTGTGTCACATATTACAAGACTTTTTGTTTTAATGAAAAACCTCAAACAAAAAAGAGAGAGACACACACACACACACACACACAGCATCCCATAACCTATTAACTTAAAACAAATGCACAAAACTATGTATATCTTCAAATAATGTTTAACCCTCCTGACAGGAATAATTGTCTCAAGTCGACAGCTGAGCACACAGGCATAACTTAACCTAGTATTAAGGCTGTCCATGCTAAGATGCATGTTACAGTCTGTGCGACTATTATTTATTGCTACTCCTTGAAGGCTTGATGGCCAAGTCACTAGAGTGTAATAAATGTTGTTTTCATCTGTGGCTGTTGTTCTTTTTTATCATTTTTTCGTTTGGTGGTCTTATATTATTAATTACTATCTGTTCTTGTCTTATCTTCATTCCCCTCCCAAATGTGAAAAAAACCCAGCTTATATGATTTCAGAAAACATTAACCTTTAGCTTTAAAAAGTGCTCTAGCTTTTATGGCTTCCCCTATAGTCAGCTTGTCTCTAGTGAAACACAAATACCAAATGTGCAGCTCTGCAAAGTTCTCGACTTACAACAAACATTTATTTGCCAAATGAAAACTTTTCATTCCATTCAGAGTCTTCTTATTTGCTTGCTTATACAAACAAACTTGTTATTAAATTAAACCAAATGTCTTAATCCAGAAATTCATCAATGAAAAGTAAGAGAGAACATATAGATTCTACATATTTTATAATCTGTGCACTTTTACACCCCAACCCCCACATCAACAACTCAAGATTGCAGCATATTAACCTAAACATGCTTTTGTCCAGACTTTCTGCTGTTTTTACATTGCAATGACTATATTTCTTAAAACTACAAAAGAAGGGGATAAAAAAAAGAAAAAAGGCTCTTGTTTACTGTAGTATCTTTATCCAGCCATCCTCAACCCCTTTTCCCATTTTTGCACATGAGTCGGGGTGTCACTTGGATGGATGGACATCAGATGCATTCAATGGATTTTATAAGCCAAAAGTAAAGGTAGTGAATAGTAATTTTGTAATTTTGTATAAACACCTATAATATCTTAGTAAACATTCAAGGAAGACACATACTACCACAGAATTTTCTTCATACATCTGTGAGCTTTCCTATGAGGCTTATGCAGTTGTTACTGTGTTACTTGAACATTGAGACATTTAGAGAAATATGACAGTTATTACAATACAAATAAACTGTATATAAATAATATTCAATATCTCTTTAGCCACATTAGACAGAGGTCAAATATCAATGGAATTGTGTTTACAATCATATATACTTTAAGATGAATCTTCTGATACCTTATATGTAGCATAGTTTTAGAACTGTTAATGCAAATATGAACAAGTAATCTTTGATGCCTAGAGGCGTGAGTAGGCGTTAACTGCAGAAATGCACTCATCTGTAATAAGTTAAGACTAAGGAGATACAAATATTTAATGTTTTTGGTAATCCCAACAGCACTAATATTCCAATAGTTAATGCAGCAAATCATTCAGGGTTGACCATATGTTAACATTTTCAGTGATGACATCATCACGCATAGTAAAACACAATATGAATTGGTTCTTTGACTGAGAAAGACCAAAGTATAATTATTTGAAACCAAAGAAAGAGAAATATGAATCTGATAAATGGGTTTTTGAATTTATTTTATATTTTCATGAAAAAGAATGTCACTGGATCCAAATAATGTTACAGAACTCCGTATATTGTTACCATGTATAACTGCAAAAGAAGTGAGAAGGTTGTTTGGCATGTGAGATTAAAGTTCAAAGTTTTTTAATAATTTTATAGTTCAGAATTTATTAATGACTTTAGTCTTTCACTTACCTTTCTGTAAGATGTAATGAGAAAAGGTTCAACAATGATGGAAATAAATGCAGTAGGAACTTACTTGAACAGCTGAAACAAAACTTAAGTTCAAATGTTGTTAAACCATATGTCAGCCCAAAGACTGAAACTTCGGCTGAGGCCTAGTTTGTTAGGCCTAGAAGCTATTTTTAGCCAGAAGCAAAGTGACAGATTAAAAGTGATAGCATATAATTATAGATCACTGACCGATGCTGAGAAAAATATTCTTAGAGACAGAGACGCTGTTGTAGTCTGGGTTTATAAATATTTCCAGATCCAGATATACTTATCTGGAAAAGTATTTAATAACAGATCATTAACCACCTGATAAATAACCCAGTAGTCCAAACTTCCTGTAAGGTATGAAAGGTGGGTACTGATACTAATGATATATCATTTCAAATGTATATGTAAAACAAGATGGAAATGAGCATTCAATTACATCTGTAGCTATCTTGCGAATACAATAAAGATAAAGGAAAAACTTGATAAGGTGACAGAATGCTATGTCAATCTAATAAAAGACTTTGCAGCAAGAAGAGCGCTAAATCTTAAAGAAACAGTAACAGAAAAAAGAAATTTGAAAAATCCAGTGTTTCAACAGGTGGATTTTTTTGCATTTTATCATGAAAGATAAAAAAAGACAAAGGAAATTCAGATGTGGAAAATATGAAAAATGCTACATTGAGATTAGAATTTCTGTAAATGTAGATATCGCTAAAAGGATCAAGATTAATAACTCCATTAACATTGCAGAAAAGATCAGTTGAGTTTCCGGATGAAACTCATTTAGGAATACTGAGAGCAAAAGTCCTCACTGGAGAAAAGAAAGCTGGTCCCTAAGTGTGGATGACATCACACAAAAGCTTCTAATCAGCTGTTTGTTTTACCAGAGTAACACACATTAAATGACAGTGTGCCACTCTTGATGCTATAACTGTGCATGTTATCTTGTACTGATGTTGCATATTGATTTCGGTAGTCTAGTCAATAACAGAGATCATTTATTGGTGTTAATAGATAAATACTCTAGGTTCCATATTGTTGAACCTGCAACATAAGCTTCTGCAAATACTGTGATTCATGGACTAGACACAGTTTTCTCTGTGTTTGTCAGACCAGTTTCCATTAAATCTGACAGTTGCCTAAGATGTTCATAATGAAAATGTAACATGTTTATAGCTACAGCCTAATGACATTGTGAAACATTTTACAGGCAATGTTGCAAAAGTGCCCAGAATAGCACTTATTAAGAGAGTCTCATGGAGAAAGAAGGTGTTTGTTATATTAAGAGGTTACCGAAGTTGCACACATCCCACAAAGAGTAAGCCAAGCTAGTATTACTTTTAACTGCAACTTTAATAAGACAGTTTTGTACATTACTGAACTTTGTGATAACCAAAATGAAGTGTTAAGGAAAAGCAACTCAGACCAAAGCAACAAAGTCAAGAAGTACATAGAATCTAAAACACCATGAAGGAAATATAATCTTGAAAGAGGCAGTCTGTTCTGTGAAGCAGGTCAATCAGGAAAAAATGTTCTGTTGTACAGTCATAACCATATTATGTGCATGTCAAAAAGGATTCATGCTAACTATAAATAAACATATAGTTCTTTTCTTAAGTCATATAATAAATATTTTAATGATTCTGAATATACTAGGGCTAGATGTAGTAATAACAACTGAAAATGACTGTGCCATTGAAAGACTGTTGCCATTATATTATAAAACATCCATAAAGAAACCAGTCTGTCTTAAGGACTATGCATGTTATGAAATAATTTGAATGTTTTTCTACATAACTGGCTAATGCAGGCCACAATTAGAATTTAAATCAATTTGGAATATAGTTTAATCATTTACTGTCTGCCATAACTAACTTACTTTTCTTCAAATCTCCTGGTGGAGTAGAGGGATAAAGCCTTAATTACAGTCCAGATTTGAGTAGCTGCTCATGTGACTGGCAGGGGAGGATGGACAATGCCTATCCTGGATGGTAGATTGGTGATTTCTTGGCTGGCTGTTTCTGTCACTCTGTGGCATCTGGCAAAGGTCACACATTGCACTGAAAGCACTGGCTAGTTTGGAAGGATGTGTTGTGAGGATGCGCAAGCCAATGACAGTAGCTTCTGTCTTCACACGAGAAGGAGTTAGCATGTGTGGATGTGGCAGGTACACAGGCAACCCTCTTAGTAACATGGGTGGGCACATCACCCCAGTGGGTGAGGTAAGGATACATAAAACACTAAAATATTTACATAACCACCTCTGATGCCCATGCAGGTGATGGTGACTCCCTGCCCAAGACCACCTGAGTAGATCTGGTGGCTGAGTCCTCACAGGCAGGGAACCAGGGCCGGTGCACTGTTGGAGAGGAATGATAGCTATGGACTAGAAGGCAAAAAGATAATGAAAAAAATTATTTCAAGGTTAGCCAAGAAAAAGTTATTGTATTGTTTTAGTTCTGCTTATAGCTAAATGACATTTGTTTAAGAAAAAGAGAACATAGTTAATTTTCTTTCTTTCTTTTCACTTTAAAAAATCTGGGATTATGTGGTACTGTGACAGTCAACAAAGCATTAATAAGTAATTAAAACAGAAGAGATCTGATTACTAACTGTGGTGAAAGAAACCTAGTTTGGAGGTATCAATGGAGTGGAACCTACTTAAACACCTACCAAGGGCCCAAATCAGCTTAAAGACAGAAGGAGTGTCAGTAGTGCCTAACAAAACTCCTGTCTCCAAGGCTATAATAGGATCATTGCAAATGGCTCTAAGGAGGTGCAAATACATGACTGATGCAACATTCTGAATAGCTAATGCATTATGAATGATGCATAACTAAGCAGTAATTCCTGACAACATGGGAGATAGTGGGAAATCACAGACAGACTAGGAGTGTTGTTTGGCCAGATGCCACAGGCGAAGGGCCTCACCATCCCTAGAAAGTCCATTATTTTCCTGTAACACCCACCAGGGTGAACATTATTGCACTCAGACAATAGGTTATATTTTAAACTCTTTTGTATTTTTTATTAACATATACTTTTTTAATATTTTTGATGCAAAGTAGTTCCTCCATGTAATCTTTAAAATTTGCTGTAGCATATGTAATTGTATTTAGATGAAGTATTTTATATCCAAGTTCCATGATGGCTGCAGACTGATCAACAGTTTAACCAAGTGATACTCTCAGCTTGAGTAAAATTAAGTTACTGGCTAGTAAGTATGCTGCCTAGATGCCAGGAAAGAAGAAACTAAGAGAGCCTGAAAGAAAATCAGCTAGAAAAGGTAAAGAGAAAACATTGACTGGGAAGAATCCTGCAACTGTTCAGCAAAGTGGTTCAAGTTCCGGCTTTGGTGCTTTTTTTGAATGGCTGTATTTTGACTGCACTTTACAAAATAGTTGCACTTTGCACACAACTAAACTCTTCAGAATAAATGCATAGCAATTAACATACACTGTAAGCACTTTTACGTACTTTGAGATACTTCAAATAACTCTAGTTATGCCCTGAATAGCTCCAGTCAATGCAAAACAGTAGTTTATGCCAAAAACACAGTAACTCACCAAAAAACATGCAGTCACCTTGCTTTATTTATGCTTAATGTGCCTTTAAATATGCTCGTTTTGTAATTCTGAGGTAATTCCAAACCCCTTATGTGCTTTTCTGATAATCATTTTATTAAATATCTTAATTTCAAACATTTCATTTAATTAATAAACTTTTGTGCCTCTTGTTTGCTTAATAGTGTGTGCTGTGCCCTTGTAATGCTCTGTTTTATCTTTTTTAATAAAAAAAAATAATCTGTTCAAGTTTTCATTACCTTTAACTCATTTCTGGCCCTTTTTTGTACTCCATTCACTTAGTTTACCTTCATTGTTAACTCTGCACCTCGTAGTTCTGAAAAGCAGTCTCTGGAATCCCAGTTCTGACACCATGTCACTCATCTGGTCAGGATAAAACAGACAAACATCTGTGGGTTCTGTTCAAGCAGCTTTATTATGTTCAAACACATCAGGATTGAGGCTTAATAACTTTAACTTAGATAAACATGTAGACAAACTAGCTATCACACTCATACATGCTCACACTCTAGCTGTACTGTCAAAATGGCACTGCAGCTAGCATGAGCTTGCTATTTATATGCAAGTGCTGCCCTTGGAAATGCTTCTTAACGGTACAACACACACACACTATTCTACACATTCTAATAATAATAATAATAAGTCAAATGTGCTCAGAGCTGATTAAAAAACATCATACTTAAGATGTATATCAACTCAAATAAAAGACTGGAAAAATGGAAGAAGCTTTAAACATATATTCAGATGAGCTGGTAAAACTGCAAAAAAAGAGAGGTTAAAATGAAGAAAAGGCTAGCCGAGTATGAGACTGCTCAAGAAGAGATGTTTCAAAAATGGAAGAATAGGACAGAGCACATAGGGAAAATCTGAGATTTTCTGCTATAACAGAGAAGCTAAAAGGAACATACTGCATTACTTTTATGAAGGCACAAATAAGCAACTTGACTGGTATTCCACAGCAGGAACTCTTAATTGAAAGGGCATGCCATGTGTACACTCCAAATCTGTCCATGAGAAAGCAGCCAAGATCTTTATTAGTAAAGATCCAAACCTACCAGCAGACAGAGTTGATCCTGACAAAACTGTGGCAAAAAAAGCAAAGTATTAAAAGTTGAAAACAGTGGAGTTAATCTGGAAAATGATTATTCACCATACACCAGGCAGAAGAGAAACAAATTAATTCCAGTAATCAGGGAATGTTGAGAGATAGGTGTGAGATTCAAGCAGCTGTGTCTAGCTGTCTTCAGAATAGTTTTCCTGGAGGATCAAAGTAATTTTCATGCAGAACAGGGTAAGAAGGAAATGCAAAATTTTCTCCAACAAAAAGTGAACCATCAAACAGCAGAAGCTCAGCTTCTTATTTGTGTGATAACAAAGCTCATAGGGAGACTTTGCCAGTGAAACCTTTTCCACTGTTCCAAAGGAAAATGCTTGAGAGACAGAGAAAACTACAGCAGTTGACCAGAAGAATCAGGAGTAACTTGGAATTGAACCAGAATCTGGAATTCAGAGATGGAAGAGAACAGGAAGAAGACCACCAACATGAAAATTTGTGAATAAATGTGAGACTCCAAAGCATCAGTTGCATTTGTAAAATATGGCTGTATAGGAAAAAGGGGAAACAGGGGACTTTTGTTGATTTTGTTAAACTTGTGGCGAACTGAAAAACATTTGACTCACTTTATGTCATTAATGTTTGGAAGAACTCTGAGGAGAGGGGAAGAAGAAGACGTATAAAGGTAACTGTACATAAAACAATTTCTGTTCTTAACAATATTTCTATAAACCTTTTCACAATATAAACTGCATATTTTATAGTAAAGTATTTTTAGTTGTTCTTGTATGTGATACAGTTACTAAGTAAACAGATGCTCTTTTTCTTCTTTTTCTCTTTCTTTCTACTTTTTTGGTGTTAAGAAATGTAGTTATTACAGTGCAAACAGAGATGAAAAGCTACACAAAAGCATGTTTAAGTTAATAGAATGTAATTTTGTGTTGTTGAGGTGGGGTGTAAAAGTGCACTGATCAAAATATATGTAGAGCTGATATGGTTCTTCTTACTTTTGCATAGATGAATCTCTGGATTAAGACCCTTGACTTAATCTAATAATAAATTTCAAATGGAAAACAGTAAATACAAGACCACTGAATATAATGAAAAGTTTTTCTTTAGCAGTAAATGTTTCCGCTTGTCTTTCAGGCTGCAGCAGAGGATTGTATTTTTCTTTTTTTTTCTTACATTTCCAATGAGATAAGCTGATAAAAGGGCAATAAAAGACAAAACACTGATTATTCAAGGCTAAAAGTTAACAATTTCTAAAAGCATGCAAGTTGCTTTTACATCTGGGGGAATAAAGATAAAAAAATAACACACCAATTAGTGAAATTAGAAGCACAGGCAACAACATGCATCTTAGCATGGAGAACCTCAATTTCAGGTTAATTAGTGTGTGTGTTAGCAGCTGTCTGTTCTGCATAAATGTTCCTATTAGGAGGGTTAAACTTCATTATTTGGAGATGTACATAGTTATGTGTGTTTATGTTAGGTTAACATTTTATGGTGGTGTTCTGGAAGTGTTTTTGTTATTTTGTTTGACGTTTTTTATTAAAACAAAAAATCCTGTAAAATGAGACATAGGTTCTGTCGCTCATCCCTCTCTAGTATAGATGACAAATAGGTGGGGTAGTTCATTTATATACTTTATTACATAAAAACACATTAGGATGGATAGCAGCATAACAAAATATAAACAAAATGATTAACTGACAGACTACACAGACATACATGCTTACATCTTAACAGCTTACTATAAAATCGCAATCATGGTTGCACGTGTTCAGTATTTATACATCTGTGCAAGCCCCTGGAAAGCTTCTTAAAGGCATACATACATATTGATCTACATCCTCCCTCTTAAATAGATTGCCCTCAATGAAATAACATTAGAATAAGACATGTAATAATATACACATTAGAAACAAACACAATGTTTATGTCCAAATTACTGTGTATCTGTAACATGGTCTGGAAATGCGACCTGATCTAGGGATATAGTAATTAGAACTGGGTTTAACAACAGAGAGAGTCATCAGTGAACAACTTGTATCAGGAATTTCTGGATTCATCTCAGGAACAGGGATATTTACTGGAATGTCCTCTGGAAATGGAATGCTGGACAACTCATTCTGAGATAAAGAGTCTTTCTCACAGGCTAAATGCTGTGGTACAGGCTAGGACACCACTGGAATCAAATGTTTCTGATTCCACCTAAACTCTACTCCTTGTGATTCCACAATGTACGATCTTGGCTCTGGGCAAATACTCTTCATGACTCAAATGCAATCATAATGTTTGCACATTTGCATTCTCACTGTCTCTCCTTCATGTAATGGATTGAGTGGTTTGCTGGACTTGTCATAATAAGAATTCTGGGTTAGGCACTTCTTTAACAGATAGGCTTTCACTGAACTGTTGTTCATAGCACTTGGAACCAATAAACTACTGCTGACTGGTAATGTAGTTCTGGTTTGTCTCAACAGAAGTCTTTGGGCAGGTGAACCAATATGTTTATCATGAGGAATATTTCTGAGATTCAAGAGATTCAAGAAAACATCACTATTGTCTCATTTCAACTTTTCTAGTAGCTGTTTTGCACTTTGAACTGCACATTCTGCCAAACCATTTGACTGCAGGTACTCATAACATGGATAAAGTCCCACTCATCAGTGAATTTCTTGAATTGCTGGCTAGTAAACTGTGTACCATTGGCAGAAATAATTTTGTGCGGAGTCCCAAGGACTGCAAAATGATGCTTCATCTTAGTAATGACAGTACTTGATACTGGATTAGGAAGTAGGTCACTCTCAAACCAATTGGAATAGAAGTCTACTAACACCAAGTAATGTTGACCATTCCATTCGAAAATGTCAGTGGCTACTGTTGACCAAGGTAGTTCAGGAATCTGATTTAGCTGAACTAGTTCCTTCTGTTGATGTGCCTTTGTACTATTATGTACAAAACAAGATAAAAGTACTCTCTCAATGTCTTGTGACATAGAAGGCCAAAATACTAGTTCTCTCTCCCTTCTTTTGATAGAAACAGTTCCTGGGTGGCCATGATGCAAGATAGTAATATACTCTTGTTGCAAGGACTTTCTAATTGATTTTGGACCTGTCATGGTGATACCATTGTCAGGCAAAAATCTCATCTTTGTAAGGAAAATAAGGTTCTGAAGAAGTTAGAAACTGTTCTGACAAAAGTGCTAAATTTTTATTAAAATGGAGTTCTGCAGTTTGTGGTCTGCTCTGTTTTATTGTTTTTTATCAGTGTATTTTGTACTTTTGTGTAGACAAGATTGAAATTATACTTTTGCAATCTCAACATCATGCATTGTATCAAAATTGTGACTAGAGGTCAGTGATCTGTTTCGATCTGGATAGGTCTACCATAAATATAATCATGGAACTTTGACTATGCAAACACAATTGCCAAAAGTTCTTTCTCTATCTGAGCATACTGCATTTCAGTTTGAGTTAGAGTACTGGATGCATAGGCAACAGGTTGACCCTCTTGAAGAATGACTGCACCAATACCAAATTTCAAAGCATCAAAGGAGAGTATAACTATATAACGATTTTCCCCCTCTTCTGCAAATACAGCAGGCGTGTACACAAATGAATGCTCTCTTTCAATGGCTTCTGACTCAGCTAAATTAAGCAGAATAAATGCCTTTGTATGGCCATCTTTATCAGAAAATGTAGCCTGTATGAAAATACCATACTCTCGCTCAAACACTCTCCAATTCTCTGCAACATTATTGTCAAACACAAGTTGACCTGGTGTTTGAGCAACAAATTATGCTCAAACACACTGAAACAATATGGCCCTTGTAATTATATATAAACAAGCTTCTATGTGTGCCTGCTGTAATAACATTCAAATGCACAATAAAACAATAAAATCTTCGAAATACTGCACTTTGTGAAATATGCTTTGAAATGCCTGTATTTTGTGAAATAATTGTACTGTAATACTGCACAAACATGTGAACACTTTATATACTTCAGACAACTCAAATAGCTTTGATTAATGTGAAAATGTAGTGGTTAGTGAAATAATGTGGTCATTTCCCTTATTTTATTCATTTTATATGATTTGGACTTCATTTCAAACATTTTCTGTAGTTATTTGAATATTTTTATTAATATGTCGCAGTTTCGGACATTTCTGTTTCTTAGAAATTCATTTAGACCATTCTGAATGCCTCATTTCATATTTTTCAAATATGAAATAATTTCAGCTGGTTTTAATACCTGAAATTCATTTCTGACCTGTTTTGTGAGTTATACGTGCAGTAGGGAAGAACCTGTATATTCCTCCAATCTTAACTGAGTGCCTCTCAGTCTCAAAGCTGGAAAATCCTGATCTCACTTCTGATACCATGTCACTTGTCCATCTCTAGTATAGATGACAAACAGGTGGGGTTGTTCGTTCATATGCTTTATTACATAAAAACACATCAGGATGGATAACAGCATAACAAAATAAAAACAAACTGATTAACTGATAGACTACACAGACATACATATTTACATCTCAACAGCTTACTATAAAATGGCAATCAGGGTTGCACATGCTCAATATTTATACACTTGTGTAAGCCCTTGGAAAGCTTCTTAAAGGCACATAAATACTGATCTAAATGTTCTGGCATTAATGATAACAAAAATGTATAAAGGATTAATTTGCTATACATTAATGGGTGCATGTATCACAAAAGCTAGAAATAGGCATTTAAAAAAGCTGCCATATGTGATAGGTGGGAATAATGACATCTTACCATAATGTTGACACTTTCCATACTACCTTGGTCTCACAAGAATAGACAAAAAGGAAACTATACTTAATTATATTTATAAGTCCAGCATGCAAATACATTGTTACAAGAGACACATTTGGAAAGAACTGAGCATGTAAATTTTATAAAGAAAGAATTTCAGGATGGATATTCTGCAGAATATCAGGGACAAAGGAAAAGTGGAGTACTTATATTAATTGCTACAGGAGCATTAGTAGTGATATAAGAGGAAAAAGATAATAATGGCAGATTTGTGATAGTAAAGGGCTACTGGCAAGGGATGAGGATTAAGCTGCCATGTATTTATATTCCACCTAAAACTACTATTTTGGAGCTTTAAAAAAATTTTGGGAGAAATAATCAGCTTTCAGCAGAGAATATTACTTATAGGTGGGGAATGAAATTTGATTTGCAACAATGAGGACGCACCTGACGGCCAGAAGGGAAAATATAACAAAAGAGGGTCGATTTCTGAAGAAATATAAGAAAATATTTGGTATGAAAGCTGTGACTTCAGTAGTAGGAACTCAGAGACAATTTATGTATTATTCTACAATGTACAATAACTGGGCTAGACTAGACAGACATTATATTTCACAAGAACATCAACATTATATTGAGAACTTTGACACACATCAGATAACTATTTTAGATTGTCAGTAATTACTAATATAAAAATGCAGGATAATGAAGTAAAGATGAGATACTGGTGCGATGCTTCCCCAAACTACCTGTTAAAAAGAGAGGAATTTAAAGAATGCGTAGTGGAAATTACCCAGAAGTTATTAGGGAAGATGGGAAGTACTCCAGAAGTTATAGCTAGAGAATGGGATAAAAAAAAGTGGAGTTTAAAAGTAGGATAGAAGTAAAAGAAAAAGAGATCTGTTAAGAAGTGATAAGAATTATTTAGAGGGGCTGACAAAGTTTAAAGTATTACAAAATTAGAGGAGGTTCACAGCACAAGAAGAGGCACAACTGTAGAGTGCTAAAGAGAAAATAAAGAAGTACCTGTATAATGTGCAAGATTGCTGTTAAGCAACTACTTTTGATAATAGCTACATAGCACAATTTTTGGTGCAATGACTTAGACAACAGAAAATAGGTTGTTGCCAAACCTAGGGAACCTATAACTATAAAAATTACCAGAGATTCTGTAGAGGTATTAGAGATATTTCAGAAATATTATGAAAATTTGTATAAAGTAGAAAGGGGGGAAATCAAGAAAAAGCACAAATGGAAATATTTATGGAAGACTTAAATATGCCAAGATTAGAGGTAGATGAGGCTCAAATATTAATAGTTAAGGTAGGATGGGATAAAAATGGTTATGCATAACCAATCTGCAGGAAAGTGTCCAGGAATAAATAGTATTCTGATGGAAGTGTGGAAGCTAGAAGGAAAGTGATAAAAATCTGAAAGATTTTGTTTAACAGCATTTTAAATTGAGAGGAGGCATCAACATCCTGGAAAAATCTGTGGTGGCTGTAATAAATAAAGATATGAAAAACCCAACTGATCTGGCTTCATATAGACCCATTTCAATTTTAAACCATGATTATAAAGTATTTCTAATGGCTAAAAGAATGGAAAGGTGATACCAAATTGATAGATATGGCCCAATGTGGTTTTGTGGAGGGAAGGCAAATATTTGACAACTTTAATAGAACAATGATGATCCAAAGGGAATCAAAATGTTGGAAAATACTAATGTTACTAGTGGGTCTTGATGCAGAGAAAGCTTTTGACAGAGTAAGCTGGGATTTTATGAGTTATGTAATGAAACATTTGCATTTCCTGATACAATAATAAGGTTAATTAGAAGGATATACTAGGGACTGGTAGCAAAAATTAAAAGTGGGGGCAGTCCTCTCTGATAAGTTGTGTTTGAACAGAAGGACCAGGCAGGGGTGTCCTCTTTCTCCTTTGTTATTTGTGTTATATTTAGAACCACTGGCAAATAAAATAACAGGCTCAGAAATTCAAGGATATAATTGGTATGGTGCTCATGAAGCTTGCTTTATTTGCAGATTATATTATTTTGTATTTAATGGAACCAGAAAAGGACATCTCAGTATTGTGGAACATTCTGAGACAGTTCCAAATTTTTTGGGGATGTAAATTATTGAAGGTAAAACAAGGGCTATAGCTATAAACTATGTATCAGTTCATGAGTTGATTTAGCAATGCCCATTCTTATGGGGACATGATGACTTTACATATTTAGGAATATGGATTAAAAAGGATTCTGTTATGGCAGCTAAGGATATGTGGGAAGAGAATAAATAAAAGATAACACAAAAAAATGTGAAATCCAAGTTCTTGCCTATGGATATGGATAGCAAGATACAAGTAGTAAAATGTTTTTAGTCCCTGTAGTTTTATACACAGGTCAGGCACATTTTTATCCACCAGAAGAGAAATTGTGGACATTAATTAATGAAGAGTTGAAGGATTTTATTTGTGATGGGAAGAGGAAGTGTCAAGTGGGTAAGCTGATCCTCCTAATAGAGTAAGGATGTTTAGAATTACTGAGTTGAAGGGATATTTTAGAGCTACAAAAGCAGAAAGCTACAGTTCAAAGTGGAAAGGGGTGAAGATGAAGCAAGGGATCATTCAGGAAATAAGTAAAGAATGGGATTTGGACACAGATCATTAAGGAGAACAACAGTCATGCAGAATATTGGGGTTCCAAATGGAGAGATGATAAGTCAGAAAGCAAAGAGGGTAGTATTGCTGGAAGTGAATTCATCCTAAAGTCTTGGTGAGTACCTTCTTGAGGCGGACCTTGTTTTTCACAAAATCTCACCAAGACAACACTGATATATAGACTGTATTTTATATAGCATATATCATAGACAGAAGTAGGTTAAAAAATAAAAACAATAGCTGGCTGTATAAGACACAGTATAAAAAAGTGCCCAGTCCTGGTAGGCGCTCTGGTGCCAGGGCTAGAAAAAAATCACAGTGCAGAATCATCAAGACACAGAAACATTCCTACAATGGGGCTAGGCTAAGCCAAGGGGGGGGGGGTGGCCTTCCTGTTGTAGAAGAAAGTAGCAGTCCATGAAAATGGCAAAAACTGATAGGTCAAAAAAGACCCCTAAAGATGATAGACTGGACCATTGAGGATAAGAAAGAAATAATGCATTGTTACTATTATGCAAGAAGCCCAGAATTTCCAGACAGAAGATATATAAAAAGATTAAAATAGAAATTAGAGGAAAGAAAAATACTTCCACAGGAAAAACTGTCAGAAGCTTCAAATAAAAAAAAATGTGTTCATTAATACAACGCCTTTATGAAAAACATTATATAGACTAAGAAACCTTGGGCTGTTTGGAACAAGAAACGACTGAGGAAGCGTGAAAATATAAAGAACAAACTCTAGAGACTTTTGAAAAGTATCAGAAAAGAAATATGGCCATAAGAAAGAAAGAGATCTGATATGGTATAATATTTATGCAAAGAAGAAACCTAAATTAATCAACACAAAAAAGGCAGCCCCAAAGATATTCAAAAAAAATATAAGCAAAGGCATCCAGATATGGAAAAATTCATAATAAAAAAAAATAAGATCACAAAGAGGGAACATAGAAGAAAAGCTTAGTAAAGCAGAAGTTAAAAAATAGAAGATGAAGTTATGGAATACTTGCGAAGTGAAGGATTTAGTGCATAAAGTCTAACGCAGGCTATATCACAGCACAATGAAACGAGTATCCAAAGTAAAGAGAAACAGGAGGAGCAGGAGACATCTGAAGAAGAAATATGGACATGGGAAAGGAAAAAAGATATTTAATATGTTGCAATGTTTATGCAAAGGAGAAAACAAAACTAATCAATACAAAAAGAGCAGCACCAAAGATAGTTGAAGAGAAATGCAGGCAAAGGCATCTGGACATAGAAAATTTTACAATACAAAAGATAAGAAAAACAAATAGGAAAAGTAGAAAAGAGTATTAGTAATGGATAAGTTAAAGAAATAGAAACTGAGGTTATGGATTACTTGCAAAGTGAAGGATTTACTGCAGAAAATCTAGCTCAGATAACATCATAGCAGAATAGAGCAATGGATCCCCAAACTAAGGAGAAACCAGTGGAGCAGGAAAAATCTCATCGGTTGCCATATGAAAATACTTTGGAGCCTTTCACAGGAAACCAGAACAAACATTCAATTTAAGTTGCACAGCAAGAGATGGAACAGAAAACTGTGGCAACTCTGATGCAGTCAATGTTGTGGAGTGATAGGCTATTGAGCTCCCATATGAAAGAGCAACTGATGACACAGGATGAAACTGAAGAGAACATGGAACAGGAAGATTTTCTGGAACTTTCTATAGAATGCTCACAGAAAATGAAGACCAAAGAGTGTGCCCTCAGTTTAGAAGAAAATGATCTAAGAGAAGAGCCATTTGATTTAATAGAAATGGACAGATATATTAAAGTCAATGAAAGAAATAGACTACAGAAAATCAATAAAATCCAAAAAGATGTTTGATAAAACAAATGAACATAGTAATTAGGACTGTCCATAGAGTTTCAAGTTATATAACAGAAGTAATTAGGATATACTACTGTGCAGCTAAATTAATAACAGATAAAGTCTTACCACAACAACATGGGGTAGTAAGGGAAAGGAAGGGGAGAAACTGAATGCCATCATGGAAGTATCAAATAGAGACAACTATCAAGCAATTAAGACAAGAAATGTCACTGTTAGAAGAGTATAGAAGAGGGAACAGATCAACAAAAATACTCAGAATGATAGATGTTTTAAAAGCAATGTGCAGTATCAAAACAGAGCAGGATCTATCATGCACTCTCACACATAATAAACAAAAAATATCAGCATAGGCAGAAAAACTTAGAAGATATGCAGATAAATATAAAGAAAAAGTCCAAAATAAGCAATTTATTGGTGACCCAAAGAAGTTTTATAGAGAATTGAGAAACAAGGTAAAAGGAATTGAAACACCACCAAAAAAAGGAGAAATAAATAAATTTTGGAGAAATATCTATGAAGACCCTGTGCAACATAACAACAATGCTAAATGGATAGAAGTCAAAGAAAAAAAATAAGAAGTCTAAATGTACAGCATATGAGATGGGATGAAGTAATGGCCAGAGAGATTGAAATAAAGTTAAGAAAAGTTCCTAATTGTAAAACCCCAGGCCCTGATGCAGTACCTAACTTCTGGCTAAAAGTATTAACATCATTACATGAAGACTTAGCCATGAGTAAGAACTATTTATATGTGCATCCCGGAAAGACATCAGCCTGGTTAAAAACAGGAAAAAACAATACTCCTTCTTAAGAGTGAACCTCTAAGCTATCCTAAAAACTATAGACCAATTACGTGCATTCCGACAACAGTGGAACAGTGGACAGTGGAACTGACGCTGACAGAGTCTGTAATCATTTAGAAGAAAACTCAATCATGGCAATAGAACAAAAGGGTAATACATGAAAGTCATAGGGGAAAAGGATCATTTGCTGTTAAAATAGTCATAATGGACAACTGTAAAAAGGGGAAGAATCTAAGTATGGCATGGATAGACTACAAAAAAGCATTTGACAGTATCCCACATTCATAGATAAAAGAGTGCTTAAAAATGTATAAGACACCCCCTACACTGATCGATTACAGTACAGCAGCCAAGAAACAGTGGCAGACCACTGTGCAGTTAAGCCATGATAAAGGACAAATTATTATTTCAGGGATAGAAATTCAAAGGGGAATATTCCAGAGTGAATTTCTGTCACCGCTGCTCTTTTGTCTTGCCCTTAACCCATTAAGCTGTCTACTTAACAGATTAGGTCATGGCTACAATTTGTCACCCAGAAAACAACAAAGTATAAAGACTTCTCATATTCTTTTTGTATATAATTTGAAACTGTATAGTTCATCAGATGAGGAGCTGATAGCACAGCTGCAAGTGGTCAAAACTATTTCAGATGATATAAGAATATGATTTGGTCTTGATAAATGTGCAAAAGCAACGTTTAAAGCAGGAAAGCTGCAGCACCAATAAAACATCAGTTTGGGACAGGAATGTGATATAAGAGAAATTGAGCAAGAGGGAGTGTATAAATATTTGGGAATTGATGATGGATCAACAATAAAACATGAACAAATGTGAATAAAACTTAATAAGGAATATTTTAGAAGACTAAAATTAGTACTGAAAACAGCATTGACATCTAGGAACAAAATCCAAGCTATAAACCAGTTTGCTCTTCCTGTTCTAACTTACAGTTTTGGAGTGACTGACTGGTCCCCAAAGGTGTTAGATAAGTTGAACTGGAACACAAGAAGGATGCTTCATGCTGATCAAATGATTTATAAAAATCAGTGCATACCAAGATTATATATTCACCATTCTGAAGCAGGTATGGGCCTCCTCCAAACTGATTACGTGTATAGATCTGCAATCGTGAGACTGTATACATATCTGCTAATCTCACAAGAACCAAATGTAGTAAAAGTTTTGAATCATGAGGAGAATAAGGCTAAGATGATTTCTTTGCTTAGTTTAGCAGAAGTATATCGGTGTCAAATGGGAATGGAAACCAAACTAGAAGTAGATAAAAATCAGGCAGCAACTGAATGTGCCAAAAAAAAAAAGAAAGAATATAAGGTGAAGGATTAAATGAGAAGGCAAGAAATGTGGAAAATGCATAAATATAGTTGCTAGTATAAGAAACACTTGGAACAACCTCATGTTGATCAGGATTGAATGCAGTGCAGAAATGGTTAAGGAGAAGTGACTTTAGACCAAAAAGGTGAAAGGTTAATATTGGCGGCCCAAGATAGTGGACTACATACACGTTGGTGTACAAAGTCCATTTGAACATTTGGGAGAAACAGGCAAATGTAAGTTTTGTAAAACAGAATTGGAAGCAGTCGCACATCTTGTTGCTGTTTGTGATATACTAATGGCAGAAGAACTGTATACTGAAAAGCATAATGACGTGGCAAGACTTGCACTGGAGATTGTGCAAACATAATATTGAAGTAACTGAAAAACACCAGAAATGTGAGCCACAAAGCATCGTAGAAATTGATGAAGATTATATCACATGTGATCATCCATTACCAACAGTTCAAAAAGTACACATGAGAAAACTAGATATAGTAGTCCATGGAAAGAAGACAAAAGTAGCATTGATCACTGAAATTGCTACACCAAGTGACTACAGTGTCTTACATAAAGAGAGACACAAAGTCATAACATACCAGAATCTGCAGGTAGAAATGAGGGCAATGTGGAAGAAAGAGACCCAGACAGTTCCAGTAGTAGAAGGAGCAACGGGTCTTATAAAAAAAGAATTTACAATCATAAAAAAAAAAAAAAAATTAGATATATTGTCAATACATGTAAATCCATAAGAATTTCAGTAGGAGTCATTATTAGGCACATTGCTGGTGCTGCGGAGATCACTTCTGGCTAACAACAAAGACTAAAACAATACTAATTTCATGAACTTTAATCATACTTTGATTTAGGAATGGGGTCCATTCCCGTCATGGTATTAGAATTTATTAATTATTAGCCTGACCTAAAAAAGAAAAAGAAATATGGCTGACATGTATATAAAACAAAAGTAACTAAAAGCATTTGCACTGATTGTATCTTGCTATCCATATCCATAAACAAGAGCTTCAATTTTCTCAGTTTTTTATTATCTTTTATTTATTTATTTATTTATTTGACATTTGTTAACCGGGTTGGTCTGATGGGCAAACCCCTTTTTCAGCAGAAACCTGAGGAGATAAGCTCCAGTATTACATTGCTTAAACATTAATTAATACAGACAGTTGTTACAAGAAAAGAAAAATGAATAACTGAGCTAAACTGTACATAATTAGTTTAGTTATTCTTTAGTCACTTATCACATATCCTTAACTGGCATAACAGAAGCCTTTTTAATCCATACTCCTAAATACGTCATCTTATTGGGTCCCCATAAATATGGCTGTTGCTAAATCAATTAATGTGAGGGTATATAATTTATGGATATAGCCTTTGTTTTATCTTCATTAATTTTATATCCCAAAATACTTGAAACTGTCTCAAAATGTTCCAAAAGACTGAGATGTCCTTTTCTGGATTTATCACATATAAAATAATATCAACTGCAAATAAAGCTGAATTTTCTTGATTACCAATCAATTATATCATTGAATTTCTGAGTCCCTTATTTTCTTTGCCAATGGCTTAATGGCTCTTAATATAAAGCAAATAAGAAAGGGAACAGAGGACACCCTTGCCTGGTTCCTCTGTTCAGACATAACTTATCAGAGAGGAACTTTCCCACTTTAATTCTCTTTTCCAGTCCTTCATATATCCTCCTAATTAATGTTATTATTGTATCAGGGAATGCAAATGCTTCCATTGCCCTACTCATAAAATCCCAGTTTACTCTGTCAAATGCTTTCTCTGCATCAATACCCACCAACAACAGTGTGTTTTCTTACATTTTGCTTCCCTCTGGATCATCATTTCTATTAATCTAGTAAAATGTTTGCATCTGCTCACAAAACCACATTGATCTATATCTATAAATTTTGGCAACACCTTTGCTAGTCTTTTATCTAGCATAGACTTAAACACTTTATAATCATGGTTTGAAATTGAAATGAGTCTGTATGAAGCTGAGTCTGATGGGTCTTTACCATCTTTATGTATTACAGCCACCACAGCTTTCTTCCAAGATTTTTGTGTGTTCCCTCCTTTTAAAATACAATTAAATAAAACCTTTCAGATCATTTTCATTTTCTATCATCTAAATTTCCAAACTTCCACAGGTATACAATCTGTTCCTGGTGAGTTTCCTGCAGAATGATTATACATCACTGTTTTTATCTCATCTCCTCCTATCTTAAATGTTAATTGTTGAGCTTCATCTATCTCTAATCTTGGCACACTTAAGTCTTCGATAAATATTTCCATCTGTCCTCTTTTCTGATGCCCACATTTCCCTGCTTTATACAATTTTTTTCATAAAATTTACAAAATACCTATGTAATACCTGTACAGGTTCTCTTGTTATTTTTCTTGTTTTGGGCTAATTTTGGTATTAAACATTTCTATTTTCTGTTGCCTAAGTCATTGTGCTAAACATTTTGTGCTCTGAAGTTATCAAAAATAGTTGCTTAACAACAATATTTCTAATCTCATGCATATTATCCAGATACTCCCCTATTTAGCACTCTGCAATTGTGCCTTTTCTTGTTCTATGAGATTCCCCTTATTCTACAATACTTTAACCTTTGTCAGTCCCTGTAAATAATTATTATTACTTGTTAACCATATCTATTTATCTTTTTTTCTACCATGTTTTAAACTCAATTTCCATTTTATCCCATTCATAAACTATAGCTTTTGAAGAAATTTCTAACTTGCCTAATAATTGCTGAACAATTTCCACTACCCATTCCTTAAATTCCACTCTTTTTAATAGGTCATTTTACTGTATTGCCCTGCATTTTTATCTTAGTTTGTTGTTAGATGTGTGTCAAAGCTTTCAATTAAATGTACATATTCCTGTGAAATATAATTTTTATCTAATCTAATCCAGTTATTGCACCTTGGGGAACAATATGTAAATTCTCCAAAAGTACTGAATGTGCATCTTCCATACCAAATATTTTCATAACTTTCTTCAGAATTTTATCATCTTTTGTTATATATTCCCTTCTTGTAGGTCCCACATATACATCCTCACTGTTGCAAATCAAATTGCAGTCCCCACCTATAGGTAATATTCCCTGCTGAAAACTGAGTATTTCTACCAACATTTTCTTAAGCCCTAAAACAGCAGTTTTTGGTGGACTATCAATATATATTAGCGTAATCTTCCTCCCTTGCCAGTAGCCCTGCCCCTTACTACCACAAATCTACTATTATTTTTTTTCTATTCTATCACTATTGAAAATCAACTAACAATTAGTATAATTACTCCCCTTTTTCCTTTGCCCCTGATATTCTGCTGAATATCAGTCCTGAAATTCTTTCTTTGTCACATTTACATTCTCATTTCTTTGTAAGTGGGTCTCCTGCAACATTGTTATCTGCACTCTGCATTTCATAATATAATTCAATACTATTACCTTTTTGTCTATACCTGTAAGGCCATTTACATTCCAAAATAATATGAATAATGTAACTACAACTCTACCATTATTACCTTTTTTTCTTCTTCTATCGCTATAGTGGATCCTCTAAGAATTAGTATAATTGCTCCCCTTTTACTTTGAGCCTGATATCCTGCTGAATATTAGTCCTGAAATCCTTTCTTTATCAAATTCACATGCTCATTTCTTTCTAAGTGGGTCTCCTACAATATTACTCGATACACTCTGCATTTCGTAATATAATTTAATACTGTTAACTTTTTGTCTATACCTCCAACACAATTTATGCTCCAAAATTATATGAATAATGTAGCCATTATGATAAGTTTTTGTTTCCACATATTACATTACATTTTTTGAATGTATATTTCCAACTTTTTACATGCACATACTAATGTTTAGTAGGTTGATCTTTTGCACAGTTGTTGCGTGTCATCTCCATTTGAACCTATGTCATATGTTTAAACAATTTTTGTTTTAATAAAAACCCTCAAAGAAAAAAAATAAATATATTGTCTGAACACACCCATGAACTATTAACTTAGAACAAATACACAAAACTATGTACATCTTTAGAAAATGAAGATTAACCCCCCCCCCCCGATCGGGACAATTGCTCCAAACTGGCAGTTGCACTGACAGGCATTACCTAACCTAAAATTAAGGTTACTAATGATAATCAGCATGTTACAGCATGTGTTCCCACTTACACTGATTGCTGTCTTTTCTTTTCTTATCTCCATTCTCTCCTAGAGGTAAGAAACAACTTGTATGTTTCAGAAAACATTAACTTTTAGCCTTAAGAAAAAGTGCACTGGCTATCTGTAAATAAAACTAAAATATAAAGTGTACTATTAAATTCACTGAAGTATTAAGGTTGCTAGAGAAGGTATCATCTCATATTCACTTCCAGTAATTTTAAATTTGACTTTTTACTGCACTGCTTTTCCTTGTATTTTTAAACTTTGCATTTTCCACAGCAAACAATGCTCAGAATTGTCAAGATTAATTTCTTGCATGTGCAGACAGCTTGTATCAATGGAAACAGTCCACAGTGAGGAAAAGCAACAGGTAAAACCTCTACAGATGCATGAAGGAGTCCTTGTCAATTTCATTCAAAACAGAACAGAATGTACATCTGCCATTAGCTGCAAACTTCTTGACTCCCACTGAACATTTACTAAAGGGAAATAAACATGCTAGTATCATTGCATTTGCAAGAAGCTCCACACTTCTCACAATATTCATAATTTTGTCTTATATTTCAAACCTAATTGCTTACAGAAGACACTTGTTTTAGATTAAGTCAGTGGCATTAATCCACCCATGCAGAAATAAGAGAAAACATTTCAACTCTACATATGATATAATCAGTGCACTTTTACACCCCACCCCCATGCGAACAACCCAACTCAAACTTAATTTTGTTTGCTACCAAAATGTTCTTAAGCCCTAAAACTGCATACTAACTCACACTTAATTTTGTCCAGCCTTTCTTCTCTTTTTACATTGTAAAGCCCATATTTCTTAAAACTAAAAAGGGTACTTGTTTAATGTCTTGATCACATACAACAATCACTGAAAAGACTCACCCTATCCCACATTTAAAATACTCCTAACTACATACTACACAAATATGCTTTACTATATAACATGCAGTTTAGATTATGAAATGTTTTAGACAGAGACTATTAAGAACAAAAATTGTTTTACTTACAGTTACTTTTTGTTCCCTTTTAGTGCCCTTCCAAACATTAATGATATGAAGTGGGGTATATGCTTTACAGTCTACCCACATGTTTAAGAAATTCAACAAAAGTCCAAATTTTCTCAGCCACTTTCTTGCAAAGCCATATTTCACAAATATGACTGATGCTTTATAATCTCATATTTATTCACTAATTTCAGTGTTGCTAGTCTTCTTCCTGTTCATCTTCTTCTCCCAACACCAGACTCTGGTTCAAGTCCAAGGAACTCCAGATTCTTCTACTCAACTCTTGTGCATTATTCTGTCTCTCAAGCATTTTCCTTGGGAGCATTGGAAAAGGTTTCACTGGCAAAGTCTCTATCAGCTTTATTATCAAAAAAGAAAAGAAGAATCCCCTTCTGTTTGCTGGCTTATTTTTTTTGTTGGATAAACTTTTGTATTTCCTCATTAGCCTGTTCTGGATCAAAATGTCTCTGCTCGTCCAAGAAAATGTATTGTGAAAACAGATGGATAGACCAGCTTGAATCTCACACCTGCCTCTCAACATTCATTGATTGCTGGGGTAGATTTGCTTTTCTTCAACTTGGTGTACAGTGAAGAATCATTTTCCACAAACACTCTGCTGTCTCCAATTTTTAATTCTTTTCCCTTCTGCAAAAGTTTTGTCAGGATCAACTCTTTCTGCTGGTATGATTGCCTCTTTACTAATATAGGTCTTGGCTGCTTTCTCATTGCCAGGTTTGGGGCATACACTCAATGTGCCCTTTCAGTTAGAAAATCCTGCTCTGGAATACCAGTCCAGATGTTTATTTCTGTTTGCATAAAATTAATACAGTCTGTTCCTTCCAGTTTCTCTGGTACAGCAGAAAATCTCAGGTTTTGTCTGTGGGCTCTGTCTTTTAACCATTTTTTAAACAGCTCTTCTTGAGAAGTCTCATATTTAGCCAGCCATTTCATCATTTATTCCTCTGCTTTTTGTAGTTTTATCAGGTCATCTGAAAAGTGAGTTAAAGCTTTTATTTTTTTCCAGACTTTAGCTATTTGAGTTGATATACTCCTTCAATGTTTCATTTATTTTAATCATCTCTGAGTACATTAGATTTATTTTTCCTCTAAATTACTGGAAGCCATCTCTTGTATCAAAACTGAAAATTGAACTGCTTTTTGCTGAACAGCTACAGGATTCTTCCCAGTCAGTGATTTCTCTTTACCGTTTCTAGTTGATTTTCCTTCAGGTTCTCTAAATTTCTTCTTTGCTCATGTCCAGGCAGTGTACCTAATAGCCAATAACTGAATTATATCAAGCTGGCAGAATTACTAGCTCTTATTTCTCTGTTTTATTTTCCACACTGGGAGAGTTAAAAGTAAGCTGTTGATCAGTGTACAGCCATCCTGAAAGTCCCACATCACAAATTAATGTTGACGAACAATATGTACATCAAACACATGTTTATAATTTGACAACATTTGCCACCAGTTTCCAAAAATAAATATTGCATAACTAAGTAGTGTTGAAGGCAGCAATATGTACAAGGCCACAAACGTAGATGATGCCAAACAAAAGGTTGGACTGGAGGTAGATACTGCCTTCCTAACAGGGACTACTAGCATTGTATAGGCAAAGAGGAAGGGATGGAGGAGTAGTAAATCAAAGATTAACCCTGGTAGATTTTTAGCCAAGTCTAGAAGAGAAGCTGTTTTAAAAAACTTTTATAATTAGTAGACCATATAAAATACTGCACGATAACTATAAGAATCAGAGGAGATTAGAAAAGATTAGGAACACAGACTGGAAAGGCAATTTACAAAGAACAATGGGAGAACAACTATATGTCTCTCAAGTATGCAACAAAGCCCAGAATGTTTAGGATTTTTGTTTGGGAGTGTTCGTACAGGTATTTTACACTCCAAGGTGACTTCATATATTTTTTTCTGAGGTAGATAGCAAATTCTGGATGTGTGATGGGAAGGAAAGAGGTAACTGGTAACATTTTTTGTAGTGTAATGAGTTGGCAGATTTGAAAAATTCCCTTCAGAGTACTCTATCAGACATGATGGGGGAACAAATAACTGAAACTAAGGAAATTGTTATTTTGTGCTGGGACACAGGTTCTGAATTTCCTAGACATATTAAGGCCTTACTAAATTTAATGCTATTGGCTGCCAAAAAAGCAGCTACTAGAAAATGGAAATCAGAATTTAAACCAGCTGTTTAACTGAAGTACTGAATATTGTAAAAGAGATAAAAGAACTGGAGGTGGGATCTTTAGAAAACAGAAGTAACATATTACATAGAAATAAATGGAATTTGAGGGAATAATACATGCAGAATAATGTTCAGGAGAAGGAATGAAGTTTAAAAGTGGGTGGAAATTTATGTAATGCTGGAGTAAATGATAATTGTTAGAACGAAAACACATATGTAATGAATGAAAATTTTAAATTTTCAATCAAAGGGACAGCAACCAATTTTGGTTCATTTAACGGGAAACAGAATTGCTCACGCTATAATTGGTGAAGATAGAACTAATGTCACTCCATTTACACTGATGGGACAGAATCAGATGGAAGTGATGGCATCTGAACTGCAGACAATAAGGGACTCCTCAGGGGAAATAGCTTTTGCAGCTGGGTGGGAATAGTAGTATTAGTCTTATCTGGTCCATGAAAGATGAGCCTACAGGTTCCATAAACATGCTGAAGCTGACAAGGACATCACTTTGAGATACCTACCTGTTACCTTCAGTCTCAATACAAGCTTTCCTACAGTATTTAAAAATTATTGTGAAGCTGACTTGTTACTATTTACAGATATACCAGTCAAGACCAGCTGGCATATTCTGCCTAGCAGACCCATTCATTATGCCTTCCTTGCTACTTACTGAAGTGGCTATTCTCATCCACTAATAGAATCAGTTCTTCTTTTTCTTTTGGCTTTTCCTGGTTAGGGGTCACCACAGCGGATCATCTGTCTGCTCATGATTGGCAGTAGAGTTTTACGGTGTCGAGTTGCCAGCCCGGCGTCCAACTTTCCACAGAAGGCACAAACACGCAAATCATTGGCAAACTCTTTTGAGGGTTGAAGTCAGAAAATAATGTCAGACATTTGAGTTTCAGACTTTATACCTTTTGGAAAATTCATGCTAATGCAAAACCTGTTATTCTATTAACCTTCTAAGTTTGTAAATGCAATATTTAAAATGTGTCCCTATCTTTGGGCCTTTGTCCCCCCATTATTTATGGCTTTGTCCAGGTTTCTTTCTCTAAGAGGTTGGGAGGCATGAATACTCCATCCACTGCTCTTGATATTTTACCAGGTTGTCTGATTATCAATGCCACATATGGCCTGTCTTAACGAATATGTAACCCCTTTAAGCCAAGCATCTCCCCTGGTTACATTCCTGGAAAACAACCACAGTAATGCCATTATATAAGAGTGGCCCAACCACGGACACTGATAACCCTAGATACATTAGTCTGACTATCCTCATATGTAAAGCTATGTGGTGTATTATCTCAAACCTCATCAATCTGGACATTGAAAATCTCTTAACCCTGGGCCCTCAACAATTTGACTTTATCAAAGGAAGGTCCTGCTTTTTTAAGCTCATTATTTATTTATTTTTTTTTTTTTTAAGTAACAAAAGCAGTGACTAGTGGTACTGCAGTACAGATAGCGTATCTGGATCTGGCCAAGAACTTTGACACTACTCTCCATTCACTATTATTGACAGAGATGTCTTCTAGTGTAAAACAAATGTCATATATATGGTAAGTTCTTTATAGGCTTATATTATTGCTGAAACTTAAAATTTATAGTACCCAACTCAGACTACTGTTCATTATTTAAGTTAAAAGTATTAAATATGTTAATCGCATCATCACCTGCCAGATACAAATGTATAACAACCTGAACATCTTAACTCTTTTCCAACAGATCTGAAGCAATGCTGTGAAGATTAAACTTTTGCATTTGAGCTTCCAAGTTTCTAACAAATTTATTTGAAGAACAAATGTTGCTGGACAAATGTGGTGAGTCAGTGACAAGTCTTTAAACTGGTACATAAAAGAAGTTAATGGTAATTTCAAAAAGTCACTAAGACATTGTATTGTTACTCAAAGACTCCAGTTATGCTGGTTTAGATTGGTATAATTGCTGTTAGACAATTTTGGTCATTGGTCATTTTCCTCAGCAATGGTGTTTTTCAGTAACTTTCTGTTTTATTTGTTTGTTTGCTTCTTTGTTTGTTTGTTTTTTCTTTCTTTCTATAACACACAGCTGTGGTATAGTTCTTATAGTTTCATGCGTTTTAGTCTAGAAGATGACTTGTTTGAAAACAGATAATGCTTCTCAAAAAAAAAACACCTTTGTGATGTCTGTTTAAGCTAGATCCTCACAAACCTGGCAGTGAAAATGCTGCATTTGTGTTTCAGTGAGTCAAGATCCTGGCAGATAGGTTCAGTACTAACTTTACTCCCCTCTCACCCCCTAAAGAGCTCATCTCTATACCAGAAGAATGCAAAGTTCCTGTAATCACGGCTGCACAGGTAAAAATGACACTCTCCAAAGCCAAGAACACAGCATCCACGGGACCAGACAACATCCCGGGCTGCATTGTACATGAACTACAGAATAAAGTGGCATCCCACCTAAGTACCATGTTCAATCATATCTTCACCTCAGGCTTTGTGCCTGATGAATGGCGCACAGCGATGGTTATCCCACCCCACAAGGGGGGAGCCACCACGGACCCCAGCAACTATCGCCCCATTAGCCTGACGAGCCAGGTCTGCAAGGCCATGGAACGTATCATCGTGGAACTTATAAACAAAGACATTGGTAATCTCCAAACTCTGGACCCCACCCAATTCAGGTTTGTAAAAGGCAGATCATGTCTCCTAAACCTGATAGACTTCTTTGAAGCAGTCACCAAAGCCGTAGATGAGGGTAAGGTGGTTCACACAGCCTATCTAGATCTTGCCAAGGCTTTCGACACCATCACCCACTCTGGAATTATAGATAAACTCACTAAACTAGGTATAAATCCCTATATCACAAGATGGTTTGCCAACTGGCTCACTGACAGAACCCACACTGTGAAAGTAGCAGACTCCAAATCCGACTTCAGATCACTGACAAGTGGAGTACCACAGGGTTCAGTCCTGGGTCCTCTCCTGTTTGGTATCTACTTCTCTGAAGTACAGGCTAACACAGAAGGTCTTTGGCTAATGAAGTTCACAGATTACTGCAAACTAGGAGCCATAATCAAAACTCCTAACGATGTGGACATCCTACAAAAGGGCCTCAAAGAGACAGATGCCTGGTGTCAAAGCCATGGCCTCAAGCTCACTGCCAAAAAAGAGCATTGTCATCCCCTTTGGTAAAAACTCTGTACCCATGAACTACAACATAGGCGGTAGTATACTTAACACCAAAAGTGTGATAAGAGAGCTTGGGACACAGGTGGACAGTAGTCTCTCCTTTGATAATCACATCGCCACAGTAGTCAGGAAATCCTTCTATGTGGCACACCTCATCACAAAAGGTTTCTCATCCAGAAAAAAAGAGGTCATTGTTCCCCTCTACTCATCACTCATTAGACCCATTATAGACTACAACACCCCTTTTGGTATGTACCTCAAAAGACATCTACAACAACTGGAAAGTCCACAGAAATACCTCACAAAGAGGATTACTGGCCTCAAACAGATGCCCTATGCATACCGTCTCAAAAAACCTCCAGTTTTACTCCGTCACATATTGCCTACTCAGAGGTGATCTCTGCCTAACATACAAAGCTATGTCAAACTCAGAGCTGTTGGACATGCTCCACTTAAAGAAGTCCAAATTCCTCTGAGCTACATGCTCTAGGGACCTAAACCTTGTCACCACAATAAACAGAACATGCCAGACGGATAGATTCTTGTCCCAGAGACTTCCCATACTCTGGAATAAACTGCCTATCTATATCAAACAAAGCTCCTCATTAGTACTCTTCAAGAAAAATCTTGATGATTGGATGGGAAATAGGAAATTCACCCCGGGGATCACTTCTGTGGCTCTGCTCGACAGTGGCACAGGAAAATAATTTTCTTGGGTGGCAAAAGCCAGGGTACTTTTTTGACTGGGCTTGTATAGGCCCTAGGGCCGATAGCCTAGTACCGAATAGCCAAGTAGCAAATGTTTTTGTGTTTCTATGTGTGGGTTTTGGTGGTGTAGGTTTAGTGGGACTATGTGATGAGTGTGGTGTGGTGTGGTGCAAGTTTTACCTTCTCCTCTTGACTGTCAAGTTCAGTCTTGGTTGGAGAGAGCTTTGCCTCCAGTTTTGCTAGATAAGTGCATCTCTCACAGGTTGTAGTGTTGGGTGGTAGGAAGAGAGGGTTGTCTGTGTACATAAGGCAATTGCTACATTGCCCCAAGATGCCCATACTCATCACATATACAGGAGAAAACACTGGAAGGTGACCCTTGGACATGCCTGAATAAAAAAAACTATTTTCTTCTAGACAAGTGAGGAAAGTGAGTATAAGAGCTGTTTTTCTCTAAGCAAGTGAGGAAAGTAAGTACAAAAACAGTTTTCCTCAAGGTAATGAGGAAGGCTGAGTGCTGTAGTAATTTGTAGCTTATTTAGTGCTTACAACAAGTTCTGAACAACTCCTGAGCATGAATAAGCTAGACTAGTTACAGGAAAGAAACGAGTGCAAATGCAGGCTTTTAAATCAGAAAGTTGACAGAGATGGAATATGCTGCTGTTATTGTTGTGGATTTATCTACATTCATTTGTAACAACAATAATCAGGTTACTCTTTCCCAAAAATTATGTGTCAAAAAACATAACTCAAAAAACATTAAAAATAATAAAACTTATTTTTTGTGTGGCAGCAAGTCCCATTACACCTCCAGCCCCTAAAATAATATATAAAAACTCCATGGTCATACTATTGTGGATATAAATAAAATCCCCCAAAAGGACATTGCCGGCTCTCATACTACAAACACATTATGCTTAAATGAACCACAATGTTCATTTTTCAGTGGAAAGACTGACAGTGAAGCACTCATCAATGAAGTGTAAGTAAGCCATTGTTGTGTCTTTGGCTGCCACTTGATCAGGAACATTTTAGAGTTAGTAAAAGAGGTAAGGAAAGAGCATTTAATTGAATGGAATGTATTCTACAGTGCAAAGCTATTGGCACTGCTGTTCCCATCTTCATGTCATCTTTTTTTATTTATAATGTATTTATTATCTTTGTTTACCTGCTGGCCCAAATGAGTAAAGCTCATTTTAATTGGTGGACCAGCCTCTGGTCTTGTGGGTATATCATTTTATATTCATAACTAACCATAACTCTGCTTCCCTTCATTAGGCAGCTTCATAGAGCCTTTCTGCAATGTAGCCACAAATTCATTTTATTGTTGTAAAAGTCCCTTGTAGTTTTCTCTTTCAGAATATTTCTTTCTAGATGATTTTCCTTCCATGTCTGCAAACCCATCACTGTCCTCCTCCTATCAGTCTTGTGCTTATTTGCTCTTTCAGTGAAGGGAGAACTCTACCTGTGTGAGAGTAAGAGACATATGGAGGGGGCATCATTCAGGCATCCAAGGTGGACTTTATTTATTTTATTCATTTTATTTTATTTTACATTTGATGACCGGAAAAGTCCGACTGGACACAGGTCCATTTTCAGCAGAGTCCTGGGGAGAAAAGCTCCACTTAAAACAATCTAACAAATAACATTTTATGAATTAAAACACTTTCTTCTAAATGCATACAATATTATATGAGAACATATTTTACATTTCTTCACAGACAGATGTATAGATACATTACTGTATTCTTAAGGCATACCAGTAATATATAGGAATATATTTAACTTTCTTCACTGACATATAAGTAGATACCAACAGAATAGAACATTGTTAGTTAAGAATTAGTATTCAGAGGTTATGCACTATTAGGTGATCCTTGGTAGAATCATTGCATCACTGCAATGTAGTGGATTAGCCTGGGGAGTCACATGGGCACAGCCAATTGTTAAAATAGTGGGTTTTGAGTAGTTTCTTAAATTGTGGAGTAGAACTTGTAGAAGTTATGTGTTTTTGAAGTGAGTTCCAGACTTTTGCTATGCCTTCCCTTATACCTCTGTCCTCCCTGTGTATCCTAGACAGAGAGAGTGTGTGCACTGATCCTAACAGCCTGCAAGCCCACTCCTACCCATGGCTCAGGATCAGACTATAATTGTTCCCAGGTCAGAGAACTGCACAGCAGTCCCACTCCAGTGACAGTATCACTCCTGGTGCAGGATATGGAAACATTTCTATTTATTCATTTTATTTTATTTACATTTTACTTACTGGGGTAGAGCACCGATCACAACATGACCAGTTGCAAGCACAATCTGAGTTACATTCAAAATAGTAGCAATAAAAATGTGACAATTACAACTAACAGTGGAACACAAAGGTAATACAAACTAGTTACAAAAAAGAGATACTGTGTACAAACTTTGCACCATGTTGAGGTGCATATGCTAACAAATGGAAAAGCAGAATCAGAGGAGTAGCAAGAAAAAAGTGAGAAGCAAGTATAGCCTTAGAAATTGTAGAAGGAAACACGGGGTGTTCAGACGGCAAGAAGGCAAAGCAGGTAATAAAGGCAAAGAGGTGGAGTCCAAGGAGACAGAAGGACTGATGAAGGAAAAAGTTATAAGATGAAACTGAGCAAGAAGAAGTTATGTACATATTTAAAGAAAGTGAAAATATAGTGGTAATCAACTGAGTTGCTGTGTAAATGGAGTAACATGTGAGGAAATTAACCTAGTGCAGAATAGTGTTGATTAAGTGACATGCCCAGTGTTCTGGCATTTGCATTTGTATTGCTCAGACACTGTCTTGAGTTGAGGTCTAAACTTAAGTGTATTTAGCATGCTCAGTGAGATAGTGAAGAAGGTAGTTCAACAGGTCTGTATCAAGTATAGAGAAATTAAAGACAGAGCTATGCAGTTTAGTAGCTGGGGTTTGTAGAGTAGGGTCTAATGCAGCTTGACTTGTAGATCAAGGTGGTAGTGATTAGCTTCATTGCAAATTAGTCCTAACCCTACCTCTAGGTGACTAATGCAGCCACTTACATTACTGTAGGGGTCTGTTATGCATTTAGCTTGCATGTACATGTTCTTATTTACACACTTAGTGAGGGGTAAAATCACCAGCTTGATACCATCAAGCCCACACCCTGTCTTTGCTGCCTTTTAGCACCTGTAAGTCTTATAGAGGAAATAAGTGAAGCCTTAGAGCACAATTGAGGAATAGAAATGTATAAAAATCTGTGCTTAGTCTTTATTCTGTCTTCTCTTGATTTGGAAAAAAAACTTTGACACATCTGTGAAAGGTCTGCATATATGTCTTTGTATATTTTAATATTTCTCAAACTCAGATAAATCGAGTGATGAGGGAGATGATTTTTCTGAGTGATGATACAGAAATGGAATTGCCTAGACATGGCAAGGCCTTGATGTGTCTAATTATGGTGGCTGCCAAAAAAAAACAATTACTCGAAAATGGAAATCAAAATCTAAACCAACTAAATCAGAAGTAGAGAATATAGTAACAGAGATAAAGCAACTTGAGATATTTCGAAAAGGGTAGGGGCAAACTACATTGGAAAATATGGGAATTATGGGAACAATACATACAGGGGATGAATGACGTTTAAAAGAAGACAGGACTTAAATAAACTATGTAATGTTTGACTGAAAATGATTGGGTAGATTATAAATCATGTATAATGTTTACAACTGGGAGTGTGTCAGTATAGTTTGTGATGTAAAATGCTTGCAACTAGATCTGTATTGGTGTGGTTTGTTTTCATAATTTATATAAATGTATGATTGCTTATGCTTATTTGGAAATCAAAATCTAAACCAACTAAATTAGAAGTAGAGAATATAGTAACAGAGATAAAGCAACTTGAGATATTTCGAAAAGGGTAGGGGCAAACTACATTGGAAAATATGGGAATTATGGGAACAATACATACAGGGGATGAATGACGTTTAAAGGAAGACAGGACTTAAATAAACTATGTAATGTTTGACTGAAAATGATTGGGTAGATTATAAATGATGTATAATGTTTACAACTGGGAGTGTGTCAGTATAGTTTGTGATGTAAAATGCTTGCAACTAGATCTGTATTGGTGTGGTTTGTTTTCATAATTTATATAAATGTATGATTGCTTATGTCGTAAGTGATGGGCTTATTATCTGAGCTTTGCTCCGGCTAAGATCTACCTGAAATCAATTGGACGTATAAGTGAATTTAAGTACACTTTTATCTGTTCTTTTTCATATAGTTCTGCATTTAATTTATTTATTTGTATTTCTCACTGAATATTAACTCAACTGAAAGTTGTGGCTGTGTCTCTACAGTTTGTTCCCCACTCACCCTCACTATTCTTGTTCTGGTGTTAATGTTGGTGGCTTTGAAATTGCCCGCCCCTCTTGTAAATTTTTATTTGGATACTCCTTCTGGGCCCATCTCATTTGTTCACTCAACTGAGTGCAGGGAGATCATATTCTGATTTCAGGCACTCCTACTGTGCCCAAAGAGAGCATATGGGAAAGACAAACCCTGTAGCCTCTTAATCCTGCTCTGTTCCCTCCTTAAAAATAAATAAATAAATAAATAAATAAATGAATAAAATATATGCATATTTTACTCAGCTGCTCTTACTGTAACTGTCTTAGTTGCTGTTCTGCGTGCTGTTATCTGTTCAGTCGCTCTTACTCTGCATTTATTACTGCTTGTTAGTAGCCTTCTAATTTAATACCTTCTGCACTTGTTTTTTAGTCATTTGTTAATTTAATTGCATTTATTTAAACTGTATTTGCTGTAATATTGCTACACACTCAAATGTGCTAGCCTGCACTGCAATTTGATTTGTATTTACTGCTGTTTTAGCTGCTTTTCTGTAAAAAAAAAAAAAAAAAAATTCTAATTTTGTTTCCTGTCTTTCCTGTAACTAGTCTAGTCCAGATACAGACTTGATGTATCCAGGACTGTTGGTAAGCTTCTGAGCCTCCCTAAGCCTTTCTGTGTTGGAGGGAAGCCTTCTAGCCTATCAGTGGGAGTGGTAAGCACTAAGTAGTCTATCTACCACGGGAAGAGTGGGTTTTGGGCCAGAATTTGTAGTTCATTGGCCATTTGGGCAGTTTTTCCATCTCTTTCTACTCTCTGGTTTAAAAGCCCGTGTTTGCATTTGGTCCCAGCCTTTCCTGTAACTAGTGTAGTCCAGGTACAGATTTGCTGTATCCAGGACTGTTGCTAAGCTTCTGAGCCCCCAAGTCCTTCTATGTTGGAGAGAAGCCTTCTAGCTTATCAGTGGGAGTGGTAAGCACTAGGTAACCTATCTACCACAGGAGGAGTGGTTTCTGGCCCAGAAATTATAGTTTATTGGCTGTTTGGGAAGCTTTTCCATCTCTTTCAACCTTCTGATTTATAAGCCTGTGTTTGTGCTTGTTTCCTGCCTTTCCTGTAAATAGTCTAGTCCAGGTACAGATTTGCTGTATCCAGGACTCTTTGTAAGCTTCTGAGCCCCCAAGCCTTTCCGTGCTGAAGGGAAGCCTTCTAGCTTATCAGTGGGAGTGGTAAGCATTAGGTAGCCTATCTTCCTTAAGAGGAGTGGTCCCTGGCCTAGAAATTGTAGCTATTGGCTGTTTTAGCAGTTTTTTTTCCATCTTTTTCAACTTTCTGGTTTGAAAGCCGCACTTGTGCCTGTTTCCTGCCTTTCCTATAATAGCCTAGTCCTGTTACAGAGTTGCTGTATCGAGGATTGTTAGTAAGCTTCTGAGCCCCCCAAGCCTTTCCGTGTTGGAGGGAAGCCTTCTAGCTTATCAGTGGGAGTGGTAATCATTAGGTAGCCTATCTACCACAGGAGGAGTGGTTCCTGGCCCAGAAATTGTAGCTATTGGCCGTTTGGGCAGTTTTTTCCATCTCTTTCAACTTTCTGGTTTAAAAGCCGCACTTGAGCTTGTTTACCACCTTTCCTGTAACTAGCCTAGTCCAGATACAGAGTTGCTGTATCCAGGACTGTTGGTGAGCTTCTGAGCCCCACAAGCCTTTCTGTGTTGGAGGAAAGCCTTCTAGCTTATCAGTGGGAGTAGTAAGCACTAGGTAGCCTGTCTACCACAAGAGGAGTGGTTCTTGGCCCAGAAACTGTAGTTTATTGACCATTTGGACAGTTTGCCCAGCTCATTCAACTTTCTGGTTTAAAAGACCACATCTGCTCTTGTTTCCCATTTTTCCTGTAACTAACCTACTGGGAAGCACTAGAAAGCCTTAAACTGATACAAGCCTTCTAGCTTAGAAGAGAGACTTTGGAGTGATTAAATATCAGTTTTCTGTACTTTCTTGCTGTACTTAACTGTTTTCTGCCTAAATGCTGATTTTTCAGCATTTATTGTGATTCAAAAGCTTGTTTTTTTTCACATATTGTACTTATTTGACTGCCTCCACTTTTAAAAAGTTGTTTTTTTGTTTAAATAATTTGTTTAACTGTTGTAGGCTACACACTAAAGTGCGATAGCCTTTTCTGATTGTTTGTAGTCGTTTAAAGCTGTTTAAGCGTATTTTTTACTGTTTTGCCTTAACTTTTCAAAAAAAATTCCTTGTTTCCCGCCTTTCTAAGCTAGTATTGTACAGTTTTTAGGCTAGTGCTGAATTCAGGTCCATGTTACAAGTTTCTTACTTGCCCATACCTTACTTGGATAGAAGAAAGTTTCTCTGTTCACCTGTGAGAGAGGGGAGCTTTGAGGATCCTATCTGTCCCTGGATGAGTGGTTCCAGCCCAGAAGTTAGTAGTTTATTGACCGTTTTGGGCTAATTTCTCTCTCTTTCATTTCCCTTCTATATAAACCGCGTTTGCGTGGTTTTGTGTGCCGGGCAGTGGCGGTTAGCTAGGGTTAAATTATTCCCGGCTCCACTAAGTCTCCTTTTCAGTTTTTCCCTTGAAACTAGTCCAACTCTCAACCTAAGCACTCAAAAAGCATCCTACAGCCCAGCACTTGCTCAGACCTAATAGCAAGCACTAATATACCCTGACACTTGATTGCCCAGCAAGGCAAGGCTCTTTATTCACCCCTCACCAACTAAGCAGCTCACCCTACTATTCAGGCATGACCAAAGGGCAATTTCAGGTGTACTCTCCAGTCCAGCTGGTGTATCCTGAGGCAATGTTACAACTGCCTCATGTACATAGACAACCCTCTCCTCCTACCACAAAACACTAACATATGCGAGAGATGCAATTATACAGCCAAACTGGAGGCTAAGCTGTCTCCACCCAAGACTGGAACAGACAGTCAAGAGGAGAAGGTTAAGACTTGCACCACACCTCCAGCCACACATAGACCTACTAAACCAGCACTGGCAAAAAATACACATAAATACACAAAGTCATACTCGGAGGCTCTAAATAAAAACCTGCAAAAGCATCAGAGACCTCCAAAGCAGACACCCAAACAACCTGCACCTCCCGTCACAAACCAGACAACACATTAAACACAAACTCAGTGTGCTGCACAATCACAGCCTTTAAGGTGAAATAACATACCTAACACACTAGTAATATGTGACTCTATAGTCAGGCACACTGATGTCCCACTCACTAGGCTGGACAAGCAGAAGGTTACTGTTAGCTGCCTGTCGGGATCCAGAATCCGACACATAACACAAGCACTCAGGTCACTCCAGAACAAGTACTAATATGATTCTGTCATTGTTCATGTTGGTGTGAATGACCTGAGATGTACCTCCCTGGACTACATGAAAAGAGACATGGAAGAGCTCTCTGATCTTGTAGCCCAGGCTGGTATGACCCTGACCCTGAGTAGCATCCTGCCCTCACCAAGAATGATACCTCAGTATAAAGAAAAAAATTATCAATTTTAACAATTGGCTAAGCTTCTGGTGTCATTCAAAGGGGATCCAGTGTCTGTCAGCCTGGCATGACATGCTCGACAAGCCGCATTGCTTCGCAAGAGATGGCTTGCACCTGTCACTCCTAAGCTTTCAAATACTGGCCAAGGCTCTTACTGCCCCCATAGTGCCTTTTTTAGGCAAGGCTCAAAAGTCAAACCCACCTCCGTAAACAGTACAATTAACAAAAAAACTGAGGGTTATACTACTCAACGCCAGGAGTTTAAATCTCAAAATGCACCTGCTCGAAGCACTCCTCAGTATGGAGAACATCGACATCTGTGCAGTAACTGAAACCTGGTTCAAGGCTCCAGAGAGCACCCCAGCACTACTGGGCTACAACTCGTACCGCACGTTTCGACCACAGAACATGGACTGAAACACAAAAGGAGGGGGTGTATCCATATCCAAGGATACCTACACCTCCAGGTTAGTGGCGCAGCATGATACCTTTGAGATCATCCATGTGCAGCTAACATCGGGCAAATCTGCAGTGCAAATTGTGGCCTGCTACAGATCACCCTCCATGACCCAAGACCACCACTCCACCTTTCTGGAGACACTGGAAAACATGAAGGCCCTACCAAACATCCTGATATTGGGCGATTTCAATTACCCTACCATTAACTGGGAAAACTACTCGAGTACAAACTCCCAGGCCCAATGCTTTCTGGAATTTATCAACTCAAATGCCCAGGATCAGCTGGTACACTCCCCTACCAGAGGTGAAAACATATTGGACCTGGTCATCACAAACATGGGCGACAGGTGTTCCATACCAGAGGTCAACCCGTCACTGGTTAGATCAGACCATAAACTAATCACTCTGGATTTCCACACCCCACCACCACCCCCAACTAAGGAAACCACAGTATAAAGCTTTTCTAAAGCAAACTTCACCTTACTTAAGACAGAGGCGGTAAGTTTCACAGCTCCCATGCTAAAGGATAACGCTGCCCAAGATGCAGAAACCTTTACAAATGCACTCTATGAGCACCTACAAGGATGCATGGATCGTGCCATCCCTAGCAAAACCAAGACTCACTCCTCTAAGAGAAGGAAACCAGTCTGGTGGACCCCTGCCATAAACAGGCTATACAATAGAAGGAGGAAACTAGTTCAGAAAAAAAGCAAATCCCAAGAAGGAAAGACATCCCTGATCAGTATCAGTAAGAAACTAAGGTCCCTCATAAAATTATCCAAGGCTAACTTTGAAAGAAAAATATCCAAGAATTCAAAAGATAACCACAAAGCCTTCTTTAGCTATGTTAAGAATCCAAGTGGCAACTCGCAGATATGTACTGAACTAGTGCATAATAGCACAAAATATACTGAAACTACTGATATTGCCAACATCCTAGTAGATAGATTCAGTGCAAACTTCACCCCCCTCTCACCCCCAAAAGGGTCCACAACAATACCGGAAAAGTGTAGTGTCCCAGAAATCACAGATGCACAGGTGAAAATAGCCCTTTCAAAAAGCCAAAAACACAGCATCAATGGGGCCAGATGGTGTCCCAGGCTGCCTCTTGCATGAACTACAGAACGAACTAACCCCTCACCTAAACACGCTGTTCAACCTCAGCCTCTCCACAGGCTACGTGCTCATAGAATGGTGCACAGCAACGATTATTCCACTCCACAAAGGAAGGGCCACAACTGACCCTGGTAACTATCGCCCCATAAGACTGACTAGCCTGGTCTGCAAGGCTATGGAGCGCATCATCATGGAACTCCTTAATAAAAACATTGGGAACCTCCAAACACTTGACCCAACCCAGTTTGGCTTTGTTAAGGGCAGATCATGCCTACTAAACCTGGTTGACTTCTTTGAGACAGTCACCAAGGCCATAGACGAGGGAAAGGTTGCTCACACAGCCTACCTTGACCTTGCCAAGTCTTTTGACACCATTCCACACTCGGGTATTACAGAAAAACTCACCAGCCTGAACATAAACCCCTACGTCATGAGATGGGTTGCCAACTGGCTTACAGACAGAACTCTCACGGTAAGAATAGCAGGCTCCAGGTCCGACACTAAACCAGTCACAAGTGGTGTCCTGCAAGGCTCGGTCCTGGGACCCCTACTGTTTGACATATACTTCTCAGAAGTACAGGCAAACACAGGAGGACTATGGCTAACCAAGTTCGCCAATGACTGCAAACTGGGAGCCATAACTGACTCTCCGGCTGACACGGACATCCTCCAAAAGGGCCTTACTGAGACGGACACCTGGTGTCAAAGTCATGGCCTCAAGCTAAATGCCAAAAAATGCATAGTCATCCTGTTTGGGAAAAACAAAACACCCAAGAATTACCACATAGGTGGTAGCCCCTTTAATACAGAAGAGGTAATAAGAGATCTGGGGACCCAGGTAAATAGTAATCTCTCCTTTGACAATCATATTGCCAAAGTAGTTAGGAAATCCTTCTATGTGGCCCATCTAATTACTAAAGGGTTCGCATCTAGAAATAAAGAGGTTATAGTGACCCTTTACTTGTCACTCATCAGACCCATCATAGAATACAATGCCCCATTTAGGATGTACCTCATAAGACACTTCCAACAGCTGGAAAGACCACAAAGGTACCTCACCAAGAGGATTACTGGCCTCAAACATATGTCCTATGCAGCCCAACTGAAAAAACTCCGGCTGTACTCAGTGGCATATCGCTTACTCAGAGGTGATCTCTGCCTGACTTACAAAGCCATGTCCAACTCAGAATTGATGGACATGCTCCACCTAAAAAAATCCAAGTCACTGCGAGTCACGTGCTCTAGTGAGCTAAACCTTACCACAACAATAAATAGGACATGCTGGAGGGATAGATTCCTGTCACAGAGACTCCCCATGCTTTGGAACAAAATTCCAAACTGCATTAGGCAGAGCCCCCTCACTAACACTCTTCAAGATAAACCTTGACAAGTGGATGAGTAACAGAAAATACACCCCTGGGATCACTTTATTGGCTCTGCTTGACGGAGGATCAGTTAATTAATCAATGGGGCGGCGAAAGCCAACACACTCTGGCTAGGCTTATAAATGTCCTCGGGCAGATAACCTAGTACCTACCTATGAACCTAAAGATGTTTCTTGTTTAAAAAAGGAGTAGGAATTGAACAATTTATGTAATTTTGCTTAGGTTATATGATATATAGCAATATATGTGAAGTATAATGTTTGTTAATTTTAACTTGTTAATACAGTTTGATTACTTTTGTGTAAATGTAAATCTGCCTATGTCACAAGTGATAATTCAACAAAGGTGTTTAAAAAACTTAGATAAATCGATACCAGTATTATTTGCTAAGAAGTGGGATATTATACACCTGTAGATCAGATTTATCTGTAGATATTCTGTCCAGTTTAATTAAATGCTATTTTTGATTGTACATGTGCACTTTTTCATTCTTTTGGATATTTAACCAGTAACTGATCTGTTATACTATTGTTTAAATAAATTTAATTTATGGTTAAGCTCTTGGGCTGATCGTCATTATATATCCATCATTGCTGCATATATGAATATTTATGTTCTTGTTTATTGGCTAGAAAAGAGAAAAAAGTAAAAAGGTACCCAACGGATAAGAGGTACTGACAGACAAATAAAATTAAAATAAGGCTTCCTCTAGTTCTACCAATCATCTACCTTTGATGGTTCCCACTTCATTTACTCATAAGCTTGTTACAAAAATGTCCAAAAAATATCTATTGTAAAAATAAAACTGTCAACATCAATGCAGGTCCCTGTGTCAGATCCTTAAGTGATAGTTTGTGGCTTACAGGGGCCATCAACTTCCAAACAGGACAAGGAATATCTGACTTGAATTTCCAAGGAGATGATATCCACAAATGCTTTCAAAGAGCCTGGTATTGGTTTCTCGTACAGCAACACCTTTGACTACTATTTTTTCACCAGATAATATTTTAATATTATCCAGGAGGGTGTGAATACAGACATCATGCCCTCTGTGAAGATTTCTGAACCACATATGTACACAACATATATGTATGTATGTCCTGTATGGAACAAAAATTGATCACACTTTCACCAGTACCTGCAATATCAAAAAAATGTTGAAAAGAAAAGCAAGAGATCAACCTTTACGAGTCTGGCAGTTGGTTTAGAGGATTAAGGAGCTGCTAATGAGCTGTTCCCTGTGCTCCAGTAGTCCAAAGTTTGATTCTCTCAGATTCCATTGAATAACTGTGTGACTCTGGGCAAGTCACCTTAATCGGACACTGCTCCCAGGCTGCGTCTGAAAAGGGTCTATGGAGATCAGTGTTTTACCCCAGAAAACAAATACAAAATAAAAATAAATAAATAAATTAATATAAAAAATAAAACCCTCTCAATTCACCTCAGAGGACGAGGAGGAATTTTATGTGTGTCAGGTTATTCTCATATGAATCCATATATGGAATGCAATGACATTTCATCACAGTCTCTAGCCCACCTCCTCCAGGAGATGTCACTTTGTAGAAACTATTAGTTTGATGGGGGAGTGCTTCTATGGGCCGTCCAGGGAACCCCCACCTCCTAAACAACATTATTGCCAAAGGACGAGGCTAAGAGAACAGAGTGATTCTTCTTCCACTCCTGAAACCTTTAAATGATTTATCTACAAAAATGCACAGCACTTGGATACATAGCGTTGTGCCCCTTAGAGGATACATAGGCCTGATCTGTTAATTGACCTAAAAGCAGGCCCTGTTGTAGTGGCCTTTAACCCAAAACGCTTCCATAAGAGAATAGTTCACTTAGGCACCTCCATGAAAGGAAATCTGGAATTTAGACCAGTTTAGTGAAAGAGTTATAAATATTTTCCAACCACTGTCTAAGGGCAAATAATTACTTCTCATATGTAGTGCATTATAAATCTTCATTGTAAACTAAATTGAGCAGACAGTACAATCTTTCCCTGATGGAGATGCCCAAGACAAACTAGAAAAGCTTAACTCTACAGCTGACAAAATAGTTGTACATATTTTGAACTGTGCATGCAGCATAATACATCAGTTATGACAGCTGGAACACCAGTGGCCATGAAGAGACACCTGGCTATGAACATAATATTATCCTAGGAATACCAAAACCAGCTTATTAGATGCTCCTTTTTCTTCAGAATCTTTTTTTGGTAAACTTACAAGTGATATTTTCTCAAACCTGGAGAAGAAAGGCAAGATAAAGATGGAGATGAAATAAATGTTTCATGAGCCAGTGACTCAGTATACAGGAAGCTTCCCATCTACTGAGAGGCCTTGTATAGGAGGCAGTTGATAGTAAGACAGCAGTGCGACAAACAGAAAGTGTTTTCTCTCTTCTCAAAGAAAGTGTAAACATTGGGAATGTGAAAGTTCTGTGTGGCTCATGCACTAATCAACAGCAGATAATCTCACACATTCACCCAGCAGGAAGAAAGTTCCAGTACTATTTATTATGCTGGCAGTCTGACACCACAGGCAAGGGAGTACTTTAATTTTAGAAGTAATTTAATGGAGAGCATCCAACATTTCTACCTAACCTTAGACACCATTCCATTCTCTAAGCATGGTCTCATGCCTAACCTTATAGCTTCCAAGCACCCCTTCACAAACACTGAGTTCACAGCATTAATTGTGCATCTATGTTAATGACACATTTTAGGTGATTTCAGTATATGTTACTGGATAGTCTTTATTTTGGTATCATTATGCACGTGTGCATGCATGTGCCACTCAGATACATGCACACACACGCACACACACGGACACACACATGCACGCACACACACACACACACACACACACACACACACACACACACACACACACACACACACACACACACACACACACACAGATGTCACTGTGTGAACAGTTTATTTATAAGTAAGAATAAAGTTATAGGGAAACTGACACTCTATATTCCCTACATAGATGTTGCTGCAATAAAGTTGAATCTCTGAGTTGCTTTGTGTCTGTTCATGTTTGTGATGAGTGTTTCTGTAGAAATGAGTGTTGGTGTGAGCTTATATGCAAATGAATGGGTGGGTTTAGAACATGTGTATGAAAGGATGGGTAAATGACTGCTCTGTTTTTTATAGTTTAGAATTTATTAGTAGAAGTAAAATCAAGTAAAACAGTAGTAGCACTGTAACCAAAGAACTGATGGTAATTTCTTTATGTAGACTTTGATTCCTAGATACTGACATTGTAAGAGACAGAGAAAAGGTGACAAAGCAGAATAGACTATGCATGGATGATGTTTTGATAGTCATTCAGTGTTTTTATTTAATATTTTAACATTGTTAATCAGGGAAGTGAACTGATCCAAAGACTTTTTTTTCAGTCACAGCCTGAGCTAATATTTTTCAAAACTGCATTTACAACAGATTACTTTCTGAGTTGCATCTCAAGCCAACATCTAATCTATTTTTAGGTTGATTCGTGTCCCGCAAAAACTGGCTAGACAAAGTTACACACCTCTTAACTAAATTAAGTCAGATTGATGTTAGATAAGCACTATTATTTCAAGCTTGTTTACCTCCTAATCCTCCTGTGTTTCCTTTAATGCCTCTGACATTTTTTACTGCATCTAATGCTAACAAAGAAAAGCAGTGAGTTGGGAGAGGGGATAAAAGTTACAATTTTTGTGTAATACTGCTTTACCATTCAACTTCATTGTTAACCAGTGTTGTGTGCTTTTGGGAAGTGAACTAAACCAAGTAAACTATTCTGTTTGGTTGCCATTGGCAAGACAGGATGCATGTTGTACCATTGTTAACTGCTGCTAAAAGATCACTATGGATTTTATTCAGCAGACAGGCCTTACTCCAGAAGAGATATAACTTAGAAATGTTATCATGATCAGAACTGGCCACTGATCTGTAGCTTAACACAATTTATGATATGATTAAGCAATTGAGCATGAGGACAATGAGGCTATGCTACATTTACCCATGATCTGCTTGATATATCCATGAGGGTTAGTTATGAGTGGGAAAATTCAAGTAGAGTGGGTAAACCACATATTACATAGAAACTACAGCAGTCAAATTAAATTATAAAATGCAGTTGTTTTTAATAAAGTGTGTTATCTTTCCTTTTTTGTAACTCCATTATAATTTAAACATCTTTATAGGCACTGGTCTTGCTGCTTTGCTCAGAAGCACTCTGATTCTGAATTGATTTTTTGATATATTGTATATGCACATACCTCAGTACATAATGATGCATGTTTACAAAAAGGATGCTGCATGTTTTTTGCACCTTACAGTATCCATGAAGAAAATAAGGTGCTTGCTTCTTCTGGATGCAGATATTTGCTGCGGAATGAGAGAATAAATGCAATAAGTCCACCTTTGCCTTGAGGAAGTATATATTTTAGGTATTTGGGCATGTTTGATAGCTTGCATCTGATCTGGTAATTGCACCACTGCTTCTGAGTTGTTCCTGTAAAAAGCTTAGAAGGACAGATCAGACTTCTCTATCCCAGGCAGTTGCTCACAGGTCATCCACTGGAATCCACGGACATTTCTGGAAAAACTGACATATATACTCTGTCCAGTATGTTCTAGGTCTGCCTCTGGGCTCTTTCCAGTGGGCCATTCTTGTGACACCATCCTTGGGAGGCACTCTAGGACATCCTCACTAGGTGTCCAAACTATCTCACCTGGGTCCTAGCAACTCCTAACAATTCAGAGGAGCAGTGGCTGTACCCTGAAAACATCTTTGATTGCTGATCTCCTCCTTAATCAGAGAGAGTAAATCCTGTAATCCAGCCAGGGACCCTCACTTATGTTTCTTGTATCCATAACCTCATCCTTTTGGTCACTGTCTAATGCTCATGACCATAAGTGTGGAAAGGAACACTGAGTAACAGGTAAACTGAGAGCTTTGTTCTGTGAATCAGTCCTCAATTCATCATCACTGTCCACTACAATATCTGCCACAGTGCCGTGTATGTACCCAGCTACTCATCCACCCCTTGATCCCTCTATTCTCATTCATGAAACCAACCCCAGGATACTTAAACTCTTCCACCTGGAGTGACTGCAACCCTCTCATTTGCAGAGAACAATCACTCCTTTATGGGAGAACCATGACTTCTCAGTTGGAGATCCCACATTTCATCTGCCCTTTTATGATGCATAGTAACTCAATTCCTTGCATTTCAGGTCCTCATTACTAACATTTTGAAACCAGAAGAGAAGTTTTGGACAGTAATTAATAAAAAGTTTAAGGAATTTATCTGGGGAAGGATGAGGGTAAGAGTTAAGTGAGATACGTTGGCCCTTCCAGTAGAACAATGTGGTTTAGGATTACCTAATTTAAAGTGATATTTTAGAGCTACACAGTTAATGCTCATATACATAACACAAACAGAAGTTTATAATTCAGAGTGGAAAGGGATGATGATAAAGCAGGGGAAAAGTTAAAAAAATAAAGAGAGAGTGGGATTTTGGATGCAGATCCTTAAGGAAAATACAAGAGCTGTACATAATATTATATTCATAAAGTAGCAGAAAGTATTCTAAGAACTAAGCCAACACAGGAATGGAGAAAGGAGATCTTGCAGATAAGGATGACAGCAAGTAGTGGTAGACAGAATAGGCAAGAGGGGACTGGAATTTACTGTAGAAACTGGCAAAGGAACCAAGGTATTGGGAGCAAATAACTAGACAGGGAAAGGTAATAAAGTGGAAAGAGGCCAAGAAGATGTTTGGACTGCAGGCTAGAGATTGCCTTCCCTACCAGAGATTGATATCAACATATAGGCAAAGAGAAACGTATAGGGAAATTTGTGAAATACCTGCTCTGGTAAAGTTTTTAGCTGAATCTAGAACAAAAGCTGCTGTTAAAAAGGGAAAGTTAGTAGGGGATATAAAATATTGCAATAACTTTAAGAATCAATCAGAGGAGGTTAGAAAAGATTGGGAAGAGAGACTGGAAAAACAACTTACAAGGGAAAAACTGGAGGGCATATGTATAGCTCCAAAGTATGCAACAAAATCAAGAAGGTTTAGGATTTTTGCTTGGAAGAGTTTGCACAGGTATTTTTATACTCCAGGCAGACTTTAAAGATTTTTTCCTCAGACAGATGGCAAATATTGGAGGTGTGATGGGAAAGAGAAAGATAACTGGAAGAATATGTTTTGGGAGTGTAATAAGTTGGCAAATTTAAAAAAATTCCCTGTAGTGTACTCTGTCAGAAATATTGGGTGAGCAAATTGCTGTAACTTACAAAATTATTCTTTTGAGCTGGTCCACAGGCTCTGAATTGCCTAGACATAGTAAAGCCTTGTTAAGTTTAAGTCTGTTGGCGGCCAAAAAAAGTAATTACTAGAAAATTGAAATCAAAGTCTAAACCAACTGTATTTGAAGTATTGAATATTGTAAAAGAGATAAAAGAACTGGAAGAGAGATCTTACAAGAAGGGAAGGAACAAATTACATAGATATAAATGGAAATTGTGGGAGCAATACATGAAGAATAATGTTCAGGAGGAGGAGAAGTGATGTTTAAAGGAAGGCACGAATTCAGCAATTTATGTGATGTTGGACTGATGATAGTTACAAAGAAAGGAAGGGTGATGTATAAAATATGTAAATGGAAAAATGTTAATATGGCTTGCTTTCTTTTCTGTTAATGTATGTTTGCCTACGTCTTAAGTGATAATTTATAAAGGTGTTAAAAAAAATGTGCATGCATGCACATGTATGCATGCATGTGGGTATAAAACTGCTTATGCACAGGGCATTTAATGAATGTAGTTTTTCAAGGCAGTGTAAACACCAGTTATTAAGCGTATTCTACTTCCCAAGCTGCTAGAAGTCACACCCTAAAAAAATCCCAGAGGCACACAATAAGTAGCCAATTCAGCAAATAAGTAAAAAATCAGTCAAAAGAGCAGCTTACCATACAGAATTATCTTGGACTGATAATCTATACAACTGTATTTGTGTTTAAGGCTAAACAGAGATGTAGAGGATTATGAGTGGGTCACCAACCATAACACGTTTATTACATGTTCGAGACATGAATGCCAAGAAATTCACCACAAGAGCTTAATCTTGGCAGCCATGTCAAGAAAACATAATTTAGGGTATGACTGGAGACCCAATCATAATTCTGTGTAGTGCGTGGAACTTTATCTATTCCATGTACTAGTTGTTACAGTAAAAAAAAAAAACTAAGTATTTTTCCGGTTTTCAAAGCTGTAAAACACTTAGCCACTTAGGGTATGCTGTCAGAAAGGCAGTGTAACACACAGTCCCTTACGTTTACACTTATCTTGGCATGTGTCTAAACTGTCCAGATTTTCACAGAATGGCCAGATTTTTTTTAAACAACAAACATTTTTATTAAATTATCATGTATGACATAGGCCATGTTCCATTTACATAAATGGCAATAAACCATAGCGACACAATCTCAGTTACAAACATACATTCCAAACCATGCTGACACAACTGTAGCTGCAAACATTATACATCACTTTTAACATATCCAGGCATTGTTAGTCAGCCATTACACAGTTCATTCAAATCCTGCCTTCTTTTAAACCTTGTTCCTCCTCTGTATGTATTGATCCCACATTTCCCATTTTTCCTATGTAATTTGCTCCTACCCTTTTCTAAAGATCCTAGTTCCAGTTGTTTTATTTCTGTTATATCTTCATTAATTCTAATATAGTTGGTTTAGTCTTTGATTTCCATTTTCTAGTAATTGCTTTTTTTGGCAGCCATCCTAATTAGACTCAGCAAGGCCTTACTATGTCAAGGCAATTCCAATTTTGTATCATAGCTCAGAAAAATAATTTCCCTAGTTACTCCAATGTGCTCACCCAGCATCTCTGACAGAGCAGTCTGCAGGGAATCTTTAAAGTCTGCCAACTCATCACACTCCCAAAAATATGTTCTCAGTTACCTCTTTCTTTCCCGTTATACCACCAACATCTGCTATTTACCTGAGGAAAAAAAAATCATTGAAATCTGCTCGGGGTATAAAAAAACCTATGCAAAAACTTCCAGGCAAAGATCCTAAATCTTCCAGATTTTGTTGCATATTTAGGAGCTATACCTATATCCCCCATTGTTTCTTTGTGAATTGCTTATCTAATCTCTCTTCCCAATCCTTCCTAACCTCCTCTAATTGATTCTTATCGTTATCATGCAATATTTTATATACTGTACTAATTATTCCTTTCTTAACAGCAACTTCTATTCTAGATTCTACTAAAAACTCTACCAGTGCTGGTCTTTTGTTTAGGATCCCCCCCATTTCTTTCTATTTGCCTATACTCTGATATCAATCCATGATATGGAAGGCAATCTCTAGCCTGCAGTCCAAATAAGTTCTTGGCATCTTCCCATTCTATTATATTTCCCACTCTTGTTATTTGCTCCCAATACCTTGGTTCCTTTGCCCAGTTTTCTCCAATATATTCTTGCCCCCTCTTGCCTGTTGTCTGTATCCCTAATTGCAGTAATCCCTATCGCCGGAATCTCCTTTCTCCATTCCCATGCTAGCTTAGTTCTTAGAAGACCTTCTGCTACTTTATGAATATAATATTCTGTATGATTATTGTTGTTTTCCTTCAAGGTCTGCATTCAAACTCCCAGTCTGTCCCTGTTACTTGAGCTTCCCCCCTGTTTCATCATCATCTCTTTCCACTTTGAATTATAGTTTTCTGCTTGTGCTATGTACCTGTGTTGCTCTGAAATACCCCTTCAACTTGGGTAATCCCAATCTGCCCTCTTCTATTGGAAGAATCAGCTTTTCCCATTTGACTCTTGCTGTCTTCCCTTCCCAGATAAAATCCTTCAGCTCTTTATTAATTCCTATCCACAACTTCTCCTCTGGTTGACAAAAATACGCCTGAGCAGTGTATAAGACTAAAGGGACTAAAAACATTTTAACTGCTTGTATCTTACTATCGATATCTATCTATATAGCAGAGCTTCCATTTTCTCAAGTTTTGTATTATCTTTTGTTTAGTCTCTTCCCACATATCCTTAGCTGCCACACTAGTATCATTTTTAATCCAATAGTCCTAAATACTTCATTTTATCATGTCCCCATAAATATGGATATTGCTGAACCAGTTCATATGTGTATATCCTGAAAAGGTTTGAAACTGTCTCAGTATGTTCCACAGCACTGTAATGTCCCTTTCTGGTTTTGTCAGGTAACAGTATTTTATGAGGAGAAGTACTAACATACTGGAAGAAAGCAGTGATAGCTGTAATACCTAAATAGGGTAAAGATCCATCAGATCCAACTTCATACAGGCCCATTTCAATACTAAACCGTGATCATAAAGTGTCCATGTCTCTAACTGGTAAAAGAATGGCAAATGTAATGCCAAAATTGATAGATATGGATCAATGTGGTTTTGTGGATGAGAGGCAAACATTTGATAACATTAACAGAACATTGATCCAGAGGGAAGCAAAATGTAAGAAAATACCATTGTTGTTGGTGATGCAGAGAAAGCATTTGACAGAGTAAGTTGGGACTTTATATGCAGGGCAATGGAAGCATTTGGATTTCCTGAAAAAAATATTAGGTTGATTAGAGGGCTATATGAAGGATCAGAGGTGAAAATTAAAGTGGGTGTGGTACTCTCTGATAATTTCTGCAATATGAAGTGAGAGAAAAAACAGGGTTATACCATATTTAGAAAGAGAGTCAGGGGAGAGAAAGTTAAGTAAGAAAATGAGTGAAGAAGGGAGAGTAAGGAGGTGTAAGGTTATTATAGGTACTTGTTGATATTTAGGGATATAGTTTATTCTGAGATTGAGCAAGAACAGACACATTTTGATTAGAAAGTCTTTCAGAATGGTTTTAAAGGACTGTAGAGAGGGTACTGACTTGATGGATACAAGTAAGAAGTTCCAGATCTCAGCAACATGGTTCAAATATGGACCATGCACAGCAGCTTTGATGGATTTGTGGAAAGAAAGGTGTTTTTGGTCACTGGACTGTAATGATCGATTGAGAACATGGTTGTATAGAATAGTATTTAGTGCTGGACATGGTTATTTACACTTTTGTCAAGGTGTACAGGTCTGATGGATTCTGTACTATAGTACTATATATTTCATTTAGGTGGCTGTGATAAAGGGATTGCAAGGTGGTATTTATGTGTAGATACTATGGTCCTGGAATACATGATCTTTATTCTGGGTATAGGAGAACTGTCACATGCATGTGTGTAAGGGAGTGGGGTTAAGCATATTGTCTGTAGCGGAACTGTAATGTGTGTATGTTTGGGGGGGTTGCTATTTACTGTACTGTATTATTCATATAGTTTATACAACACTATATTCTGCTCTGTGTGTTGCTTCTATGGTTCTGTGCCTGTTCTTGTAGTGTATGAGATGTATTTAGTTGATATATATATATATATATATATATATATATATATATATATATATATATATATATATATATATATGACCAAATGAGTTGATCAAATGAGTGGCTGTTTTGGGGGGATTTTTGTTGTGTGATGATGATGTTTGTTGTGTGAGCTTAGTGCATTCTAGTGCCATGTATTTACTCTTATCAGCATTTAGCCCTCTGCATAGTTAAATACGTGTTTGTTTCAGTGGGTTTATTATGTGTTCTTACTGTATAGTGGGTCTGCATTTTGGTTTCAGTGCCTTTTCACATTGTGTATGCCTTTCTGCTTGCCATACCCAACAACCCACACAAGACCTTATTTTCTTAACATTTCTAAATGTTTTCCCTTTTATTTAATCCAATGGGGAAACAAAACTCAGTGAGATTAATTATTCACCTAGCTCCATTTGTCAGTTTTCATGTACACCCATTGCTTTTCCATCCAGTCACTGGTTATGCAATTACTCTTGTGTTCTGTGAGACCATCTCATCACCTTTCCTTCTCACTAACTACAAAATCACAAACATCAGATATACATCACAAGTAATCTTGCAATGGTATAAAGTACAGGCAATTTTGCAGTGACTTTGAGTAAGGCAATTGAAGTATGGAACTAAAAAGGCCACTCCTTAAACCCCAGTGTCCCTGAAGAGTTGGTGTATTTTGTATTAAATGTAGAAGTACAGTACCATAACAGAGTGCTTTTTCTTCCCCATAATCCAACAGAAAGAATACCATATTCAAAGCATAATTTAAAATGTACTACCTGTGATTTTCCCCAGATGCTGTTTCTTTGTGCACACTGTTCTTTTTGTGAACTCTTACATTACTCTCTTTTGCTATTTGTCACATCAACTGTAACATCAAGAGGGCTAGGAGGGTAGCTACATCTCAGACTTTTAACACATTAATAGAAGTAAGCAGTTATGGTAGTTGCCTGAGTTACTGGTTATAATTACAAGGTCAGTAAACGTTTTAAACCTGCATACTGTACAGTCAGTCCTTTTGTGCCCCTTGTATGAATAACAGATGACTTGACCTCTCATGGTGAGTAAAAAATGTGGCTTGAAATTTGGTACTTCAGTTCTGAGTCCGAACCGAAGCACTAAATAAACTGCTCTTGAAGCTTAATATAATTGGAGTGGAGTGACTGGAATACTGGAGTGAAACCGCAGATGGCAGGGGTGGGGTGAGTGGGGTTATACCTCTCAACTGTCCAGATTTTCGCAGAATGTCAATTTTTGCCTAATTTTTTTTTTTTGGTTGGTTCCTCATAAAATGTGTGGTTTTCCTCCAAATCACCATGGATTTAAGTTACTAAATAATAAAATACATTTGAGTTTCAGACTTCACAGCCTTCAGAAAAATGTGTGCTAACACAAATCCTGTTACTTTAACAACTGTCTAAGTGTATGTGATATTTAAACTATGTCCTTATTTCTGAGCCTTTATACCCCTACTATGTTAGGCTTTGTCCAGATTTTTTTGGTCTATGAGATTGAGAGAGGTTGGTGGAGTTGCTGAAAAACACACACATTATTGTGCAATAGCTTTTAAGTAATTATAATTACATTACTATACTCTGTACTCATAACTTTCCTTTTAAAGTGTCACCTTTGCTTGCCATCATCATCAGGAATTTGCATTTCAGAACTTAATCTTGCAAATCCTGACCATAAACCTAAGCATACTTCTCAACCTCTTAGTACAAGAAATATGGACAAAGGTCCAAAAATAGTAACTAATTTTAAATATTGCTCTTATAAACTCAAAAAGTTGCTAAAATAAAATGTTTTGTGTCACTATGCATTTTCTGAAGGATATGAAGTCTGAAACTCAAATGTACGTCTGTCATTGTGTAGGGAATTTGGTTTTCAATGATTTGCCAGAAACAAAAAAGAAGTTATATTCTTGCCATAACATTTCATCTGTGTTGTTGATCTTCATTCATTCATTACTGACGGGTGTTGGTTCCGTCCTCGGAACTGAGTTGGCCATTATAGCTAGCTCACGCCAGCCAAAACCTCTTGAGCTGACTGTTTACCCATAGTGCCACTCTCCATATTACCTCAGATCGAGTTTGCTAGTAAGGAAAGGACAGAGTACAGAGAGGAAAGTGGAGGCTTTCTCTGAGAAATTTCTAATATAGGACCATGTCCAAACTCCAAAGAGTCTTATGGAGGGTGATGGTGGGTGGGTTGTAATGAATGAATGAAGATCAATAACATAGATGGGACGTTATGGTAAGAACATAATTTCTTTATCTGATGTTGTTAATCTTCATTCATTCCTTACTGATGGGACATAGTCCCTAGCTACCTTGTTTCCTGGGTGGCCTATGGATGAATATTCCTGAGAACCACTGAACCAAAGAAGCTCTCCCCCTGGAGGCCATATCCAATTTGTAATGTGTGATAAAGGTATGAGGAGAAGTCCATGTTGCTGCTGCACAAATGTCATCCATGGAAGCCCTTGCATGGAAAGCAACAGAAGTTGCAAACAATCTTGTGGAATGTGCTTTGATATTTGAAGGTAAAGCTACCTTGTTATGCTGATAAATAAAAGTTATGCAGTCTCTCAACCATTTAGATAGGATAACTTTGGACACTGGCTTTCCCAATTTTGGACCCGAGTATGCTGTAAATAATTGGTCAGACTTGTGTATGGACTTAGTTCTGTCTAGGTAAAAACACAGTTCTCTGTGAACATCAAGCAAATGCAAGGAATATTCTCCTTTATTGGAGAAATTCGAAAAGAAGACTGGTAGATCAGTCGTTTGATTAAGTCAAATCAGAGAGAACCTTGGGTAAAAATGAAGGATTGGTCCAGAGTAATACTCTTGGCTTTATGGAAGACCATGTAGGGGCATTTTACAGACAAGGCTTGTAATTCCGAACTTCTTCTAGCTGAAGTAATAGCCACCAAGAATTGGGCTTTCCAGGATAAATATTTTAAGTCACAATTGGCTGCAGCTTCAAAGGGATGACGAGTTACGGCTTGCAGGACCAAAGTCAAATTCCATGGTTCAATCGGTTGTTTGAAGGGGGGTCTGACATGTAAAACTCCCTTCAAAAAGGATTTACAGAGCCGGTGAGAAGTTAGGGATGAACCTTAGAAGCCGTTGTGGAAGTTAGAAATTGCAGCCAAGTTTACTCGAATGAAAGAAGCTGCAGCTCCTGAGTCAAGGAGGTTGGATAGATAATCTAAAACCATGGATAGTGGTGCTGAGAAAGGATTTATGTCTTTAACTCGAGACCAACTAATGAATCTCTTCCATTTGCTGAGAAAAAGTTTTCTGGTGGATGGTTTATGGGAAGCCAGAAGAATGTGATGAATAGGGGAGGACAGGTTGTTCTGCCTGGCAATCATTAGAAGTGGAGGAACCAAGCTGTCAGCTTGAGGTTCAATAGATTCGGATATGTCAATCCCTGTGGATGTGATAATAGTTCTCACGTTGGATCCAGAACCTAAGGAGGCTAAATCAGATGAGGCCAAAGGAAGGGAAACCAAATTTGATGAGGCCAGTAAGGTGCAATGAGGATTACTTTGCTTTTCAACTGATGAGCTTTCATCTAGAATTGTGGGATCAGTGGTACTGGAGGGAAAGCATAAAGAAGTTCCTTGCACCAATCATGTACAAGAGCGTCCCTCAGGGACTCCCCTTTCAGGGAAATTAGGGCAAAGTAGCTGCTGCATTTGTGATTGTTGGGAGATGTGAATAGGTCACAGCAAGGCTGGCCCCAACGATCGAAAATCTTCGCTATGACAGGATCAAGGGACCATGTGTGAGGCAGGAGGATGCATCTGCCCAGTTTGTCTGCAATCACATTGGAATCCCCAGGAATGTGCATTGCTGTCAGAAAGCGGTTGGAAGTTATCGCCCACTGCGAAATTCTCATGGTCTCTCGACACAATGGCTAAGACTTGGTTCCACCTTGTTTGTTGATGTACCAGACTACTGACATGTTGTCGGACTGGATTACAATCGTTCCTGAAAGGAGAACAGATTGAAATGCTTGCAACACTAGAAGCACTACCCTCAGTTCTAGAACACTGATATGCAGATTGGCCTCCATGGACGACCAAGTGCCTTGGACAGTCTTTCCCTTGTAGTGACCCCCACCTGACCAGGGAGGCGTCTGTGGTCACTATGGCCTTGGGTTGAGGAGGGGAAAAAGGTCGACTCCATAGGTTCTCTTCTGGCTTCATCCAACAAATCAGGTCCAGTTTGAAATGATTTGTTATCCTGATCTGAAAAGACATAGGGAGATTTATGGGGGACCATTGTGTCACTAAAAGCCACTGAAAAAGTCTCATGTGCAGTCTTGCTAAAGGGACAATTGTTATAGATGCCACCATAGACCCTAGTAGTTGAAGGACTGCCCTTGCCGGTACTTTGTCCTGACAGAGTATCACTCAGAGCTGTGATATGGGTCATTGTATCCTGTGAGGTGGGAGGCAGACCAGACAAGATTGGGTATCAAACTCTGCCCTGATAAACTCCAGTCTTTCAGTTGGAATTAGCTTGCATTTGTCTTTGTTCACTGTTATACCTAGGTGTTCCAAGACACGTAGGGTATAATGGGTTGCTATGATTAGTAGATGCTTGGTTGGGGTGGTGAGAAGTCAATCGTCCAGATATGGAAACACTCGGTATCCTTACAGTCTCAAGTGAGCTGTTACTACTGCCATGCCCTTGTTGAACACTCTGGGGGCTGTAGAGAGTCCAAAGGGCAGTGCTCGAAATTGGTAGTAATTGGCTCCCAGCCAGAAGTGGAGGAATCTTCTGGAGTGTTTGTCCATTTTTATGTGGTAATACAGATCCTGAAGATCTACAGAGCACAGCCAATCGTCTTTGCCCAGAAATAGGAGAATAGACTGTACCCTGACCATCCGGAATTTTGCTTGCTTGACAAACTTGTTTAGGATGCTGAGTTCCAGAACTGGCCTCCAGTCCCCTGTTTTCTTTGGCACTAAAAAGAATCTTGAGTAAAAGTTCAGATTCTATTTGGTCTGCAGGGACTTCTTGGATGACTCTTTTTTGAAACAGCTTTTGAATTTCTAAGGCTGCTGATTCCCTCTGATTGGGTAGAATGTCGGGGATGTGCCTCAAGGGCCTTGGGGAAAAATTTACGGGAATGTGATAATCTCTGGTGATGACTGTCTACACCCAAGAATCTGTCGTTATTTTTTGTCAGGCGAACTGGTGCATGGAAAAACGACCCCCGACTGCCTCCAAAGGCAGGCAATCAGGCTGCTCCTCAGGAGTGCTGATAGGACTGTCAGGAGAAAGAATCTCTGGATCCCTGGTTACACAGACCCCCTCTGCCCCTGAAAGGGCATCTTCCAGCTGAGTTTCCCCTTTACCCCATGAGGAAAACTTGCCACGTGTGTCACGGAAAGGACCTTGGGATTTTCTGTACCACATTTTTCCATTCCTCTGATTCCTGGAATAGGATCACTGAGGTGTGGAAAAATGTGCACCCATGGCAGACAAAGTCTTACTGTCCTTTTCACACCTGGCTAAAGTGTCTTTTACATTTGGGCCAAAAAGAGAAGAGGTCTCTATGGGGGCATTTATGAAGAAAGACTTAAAAGGATCTGCAAAGTCACCATAGGCACATCCAGGCATGGCGTCTGTTAACAACGCCCATGCCCACTGTCCTAGTCGCCCCTTTGGTAGAATGGGAAATCAACCTCATGGATGAGTTAGAGATGGACTCCAGGGTCGCAAGCTATGAGGCAACGTTGTCCTGTACCTCATCAGACATTGCACCTGCCAGGGTTTCTGAGAGTTCTGAAATCAGGTCTCTCTGAAGCTGAGTAAAAATGCATCAGATAGTTCAGAGACCAGATGGCAAAGGTCGTTGAAGAAAACACCCGCTTCCCAAGTCTGTTTATCACCTGAGACTCCCTGTTTGGGGGATGGACAGTAGAGCTCTCCTTGGCTTGCTCTTTTTTAGTGGCCGCCTCCACAATCATAGCATCTATGTGGAGGCCCTTGGACCAGTGTGGGTTACTTTCTGGAGGGGAAAGAAGTTTGTTTGGCCTCTGGTGGATAGGCTCAATGGTATCAGAACTCTTCCATGCACACTGCACGGTGAGTTGGACAAGTTCATCTACAAGCGGGGTCACCCAGGAGGTAGAGGGCCAGGCCTGGAAAGCCTGCAAGAATACGGACTCCTCTGAGGAGGGGGTGGTGGACTTCCAATCACCCCACTGCTTCAGGATTTCCAAGATGTCTGCAAAAGACACATCATCAGGGGTGACTGTAGGGACCCTCCCCTTTCATCGAAGTCTGTATCTTCGGTCAAAGACTCCTCTGGGGAATTAACATGGTTCCTCTTACACGATCTCTTGTGAGAAATCTCCTTGAGGGGAGTATCAGAGGAGGATCCTGCAGAGGCGGAACCTTGTTGAAGGGTGTCTTGAGGCTCCCGAACTCAGAGTCCAAGAGTAGTGGGCTGCATCACCAGTGGCTCAAAGGAAGGGAGAGGGCAGATCTCTGACACCAGGGGGACCATCTGTGAACCTGCATCATCCAATGCCCTCTCCATCACCTGGAAAGCAGGTTCTCCCAAAGAGGGGTGGGAACCCAAAACCAAGAAGGACAAACTCAGGACCAAGGTCACACCCCACTCCAAAGAGCACATTGCCAGAGAAGGAGCCCTGGGATGATGCGTAACCATAACACAAAAGACAGGTAAAGAAATATATATATATATATATATATATATATATATATATATATATACATATATATACACACACACATATATATATATATATATATATATATATATATATATATATATATATATATATATGTATACATATATATATATATATATATATATATATATATATATATATATATATATATATATATATATATATATATATATATTTATATTTTTTTTTTTTCCTTTATAGACCGAAAGAGAGGGAAAAAAGGGAAATAAGATTACCAACAATGGTAATAGATAATACCCAAGAGGGTAAGGACAGGGCCTGTACCAACAAAACTTGGTAGAAAAATGGCAAGAGAGAGATAGAGGGATATGTACAAATACAAGAAAATGTGTGATAAAGCACAGAAAGATTAAAGGTTTGAAGAAAACAGTAAACAGATTATATTGCAAAATAACAGTTCACTTAGCTGAGAGCTGGTCTGGACACATCTTGTTTTATACATGGCAAACGAGATCTGAGGTAATATGAAGAGCAGGAGTGGCCTTTGGCAACTGGTGCCCTAGGCAAAAGGGCTCCACGGACCCCCCCACCACACCACCCAGTGCCCCCATCCTGGTCTACCTACATTAAATAAATACTGAAAAGGTGCCCCTGCTAGAGCCCCACCCTAGGCGACTGCCTAGTTGTCCTATGCCTAAGGCTGGCTATGGGAGAGGGGCACTATGGGTAAAAGCTTAGCTCAAGATTTTTTTGGCTGGCGCAGGCTTCCTATAAAGGCCAACTCAGTTCTGAGGACAGAACCAACACCCATCAGTAAGGAATGAATGAAAATCAACAACATCAGATCAAATTTTATAAGGAGCAGACTAAAAATAAGGGCTTTATATTAGAATATTACCCCACAGCGATTTTCGAGCAGGAATGAGCATGTCCTACACGATTGACAGGGCTGAGTGACAAGCTGTGCAGATTATACAGTGACATGGCGAATATCCATTCTCTGGCCATTTTTAAACACAGGTTTCATGTTTTTTTATGTTTTCTTTAATTAGAGTTACTACAGCTTTTAGTACACGATATGCAAAACAGAGATCAAATAAAGTTATCCTCATTTTCTACATTTATAAGTGCACCGTCAAAAGCACCGCATGTCCTGGGTGTCTGACTTGCTTTGTTACTTTGTACTTAACCACATACTGTTGTTGTAGGCTAAGAAGCGGGTCAGAAGGGGAGTATATACGCAGTATCCACAAGTTCCCGTTTTGCAGTCCATGCCCATAACCCATGTACCCCCCCCCCCCACCTTTCTTTGGTTTAATGCTGTGCAGTAATTGCTTTTGCTTGCCCCCTAGCACCCCCCCCCCAACCTTTCTTTAAGCATTTTTCTGGAGATAAAGCAACAAGCAATATGGTGAGGCAGTGGGACAATAAATACATACAATAAATGCAATAAAAAAGACCTCCCAGAAAAGTCGCCACCCGCACATTTACAGAATACAAATTTTAAGTCTGTATAATAGTTTTTACACATGCAGCAAACTCGGGAGCGGCCTTAGGTCAACTAGTGCCCTAGGCAAAAGGGCTCCACGGTGCCCCCATCCTTGTTTACCTACACCAAATAAATACTGGAAATGCCCCTACTACTTCGTTGCCCTAGGCAGCCGCCTAGTTGGCCTATGCCTAAGGCTGGCTATGAGCATACTATGTGTTCCCACCCCTACCCTATAAAGAATTGTAATTCTCAGCGTAATAGTGTAATACTTTTGCATAACGGCAGCATATTCTGTGTTCGTTTGACTAGGTAAATCTGGACCGGTACAGCATTTTTAAGTACACGTTCTGCCAAATTATGTAGTGTAAGATGTAATATCTCGAAGCTTTTTGATCACTGCAAATTGGAAATCCTGGTACCAGCAAATAAGGGAGAAAAGGCTTTGTATTGAAATAATTACAATGTTTAGCATATTCATCTTTCTCCAGGATGGTTTACCATGTTTATTCAAAGTTTTTCAAAATTAGCGTCATGAGCAAAGTGCTGGGCAGGTTTTGGGCGGTCCTTGCTACTGCGCCTCTGGTGGGGTAATGTTCTAATACAAAACCAAACTAAGAAGCAAAATTCTGGATAGTTAGAGCTACAATCATATGTATCATACATTCTTTGTGTCACTCCATCAAAGGACCATGTACTTGCAAACTGCATTCATTTGCACTGTGCTGTGCAACACCTTTATACATCCCCGATTTACAATCGAGTCCGTTTCAAAATGAAACTGTCTTTACACACACCAAATCGTAAGGTCAAAACAACATTTGACAACTGAAACGGAGAAGGGGAAATAATTTACCACATTGTAACTTTAAGAACGAAAGAGGCGGGGAGAGGTTAACGTCATCATGCTATCAGCAAATAGAATGCGTTAACTGACCCCTCAGAATGAATACGATACAACCTCTCACTTAGTCAGTTTCCAGTCATTGGACGGTAGACCAGTATAACCAGTGGTTAGAAACTGGGTCGTGGCATTCTCATCTTATAAGTGGGCGTGAATGAATTAAACAAAAAAAAAAAAAAAAAAACACTTGGTGTATTTGTGTGTTTGATAGACAAGCGCAGTGCCCTGAGGGGCGGGATTATACCTGCGTGCAGTAGTGAGTATGTGCATGCGTTTTCTTATAAGTACCTCGTTGGGGAGGAAAGGTTGTTGTGAATATCTGTTATTAGAACTCATCTTAGACGTCGGTGTAGCAGGTGAGTGTACAACCTCTGGAACCGTTACTTTTTTAACGGTGTAGTAGCGGATTTACAGGAAGATCATTGCTGTACGGAAAAGAATAAGGCAAATACAAGAGCCATTTGAAAACTGCGGCTATTATTCCCAGGGGCGGGGGACAGTAGTTATGGGTTTGATGGGAACAAACCGCTGCATACTGACCTACAAAATACTATTTGCTTGGACTTGGGTGAACTGCCTTGTGCATGGATCATTCACATGTTGGTGTTTTGCATTGTTGTACTAGGCATGCAGATGAGTATCTGTTTTTTTTTAAACATTTTGTGTGTATGCAATTATTTAGGTAGGAGGTGTGCATATTTTGACTTTAGCTGATTGACGTCCAGTACCTCTCGGCTTCTTTGCTCGGGAATCGGACGCAAAGACCCAAAAATCAGAGACAATTTTAAACATTATTCCAGTTCTCTTGGTAAATTAATAGAACAGCAGGTGAAGCAGCCGCAGCTTTTTTTTTTTTTTTTTTTTTTTTTGAACAATAGAAGTGTGAAACTCTCGTTTGGCATTATTGACCGAGTGTAATCCTAAGTGACTTGCTTGAAAATAATTTTAGAGGGACGGAGGTTTTTCAAAATCGGGTTCGTCTCTGAGAGACAGGTGTTATTATTTCGTGTGTGGTTTTAACTCTTCTGTATACTTTTGAAGTGGGAGTATAATGTTTCAGTGGATTGTGTCAGTGTACTCCCGCGGTCGGAAATATTTTTTCCGTTTGCTACAGTTTCAGGTGACAGTCATGGCTCAGTAAGTCAGAAATTGAACGAAGTAATGTGACAACTGGCTGGAGGCCTCTGAACTGTCTGTTCTACTGTTTGTTGTAATGTGGTATGAGTTTAGTATGCTTTAATTCTTTCTGCCTTGTATTTCACATCTGTGTTTAAACGTGGTGATAACTTACATGTAACTAGAAAGCAGGTAGCATGTAGACGGTGAATTGTATTTAGTTTTTCAGACCTGTGGCTCCTGCTATGGAGACGTGTGTTCTGAAGGTTTTGGGGAAAACCCTTATAAGTATACCTGCTGACATGTATTATATTTGTGTAGCTGTAGTGCTGCTAAAAAAAACTTTCATAATTATTCACTGGACAGGTATTAATTTCGTATATTCTATTAAATTGCCTATGTGTTAATCGCCACTACAAAGCAGGACCGGTGGAGTGTCAAAACGCGAACTACTACTGTCAGTTCTAACGAGCATCGCGTTTAAAGAGCCTGCGTGTGCTGTTCCCGATTTCATGCACGCGGACTGTTGTGACTGTTGGCATAGAAGCAGTGTGGTAGGTAACTGTCCCGCTTTTATGGCTGGGCATAGGCGGGGCGCAGCAGTGTGGTAACGGCAGCTGCCATACCGACTGCGGGACAGTGTGAAAACTATCCCGGCGCTGTCGGTATGGGACCAGTAATGTGGTAAGCTAACTGTCCCGCTGGTATGGCAGCCGTGTGGTAATTGTTACTTGACTTTTGGCAGCCGTGTGGCAATTGTTACTTGACTTTTGCTTTTCTCAGAACACAAAGTAGAAAATACCGTCAGCTTCTTTTTGTTTTGTTTTTTGCCCCCCCCCCCCCCCCCCCCTTCACATCCGTCTATCAGCTGCACCTGGTGCCTCATTTCTTGTCGTTTGTAAACAAAATGTATTGCAAATACATTATTGGAAACGGAACCTTAACACTTTATTGTTTGCACTTTTGAGTACAGTGAGTCCACATAGTTCAAATATACAGAATTGTAAAAGTTACCACATCTTCCATAATGACAGTGTACGTATGTGCTTGTATATAATTCGTATAACAGAAGATGTTAAGTTGTCAATCTCGCCTTCATTCTTGCTTGATGGGTTCGGAGCCGATCCTCGGCTCCGACTCTGCACTTGCTAAGCTCGAGAGTCACTTTTACCAGCTCGAGGCAGCCCCATATCCCATGATGCAAGGCGGTAAGTACCCAGATCTCGTTCGCCGCTTCGCTGATGAGGTCCTCCTTTTACCAGCTCCTGGTAAGTGAATTGTTACTTTACTATTTTAGCCCCTTTCTTCAAAAAACCTTAAAATTATTAGTTTTAACTTAGTTTTAGTCCCTTTCTGACACAAAATTTCCCTGTTTCCTTATAACTTTCAGTCAGACTTTCACCCATCCCATCCCCCCCTTGTTAGGGTGTGTGTGTGTGTCTGTTATTGATACCTTTTGATATATTTAATTTAATTTCTTGGACTGGTGTTGTGTGTGCTTTATTCACCATGTCTAAGGAAAGGGTCTCAGGCTTTAAGAAGTGTGACTCGTGCTGTCAGAAGATGTCTCTGACAGACGGTCACACTTCTTGCCTTTACTGCCTGGGGCCTCTTCACCTGCAGGACTCCTGTGCTATATGTGATTCTTTTAGCCAGAGAGTCCTGCAGGAAAGAAGAAATAAATTGATTTTGAGGGGCCTTCTTAAGCCGGAGGGCTCTCCGGCTAAGTCGGCCCCATCTAAGACTTCTAAGTCTTCCAAGGCCCAGGCTTCTGTGTCCAAGCCTGTGGCCTCGGCTCCGACTCATTCAGAGTCGAGATCTGCTCCGGCTGGAGCCGATTCTGGGTTACCTAAACCTTCGGCACCGATGGCTATCTGTGCCGACTCTGGTTCGACCACTTCGGTGTCGGCTCCGATCGGTTCTGACCACCATGTGGCCCAGGCATCTGTGTCGGCGCCGACACCCTTACTTTTATGGCCGTATCGGCTCCGGCTGGAGCCGATGCATCGAAGCTACCTGTCGGTGCCGATAAGTTGTCGGCTCCGACAGTTTCTGTGGTTTCATCGGCTCCGATGGTTCCCTCGAGGAAGAGGTCTAGGTCCCCTTCCTTGGAGCCGATACTTCGGCTCGCCGCCTCCTCTCGGAGTGGAGCCATCGGAGCCGATCTTCAAGGTCATCCAGGCTTTCTGACCATGATTTGGAGAGAGTGGTCAGTAGATTACTAAAGTCACAGGCACTGGCCCAAATGCTACATAGTCCGTCTCAGCAGATGACTATTAGTCCGCACCCCATTGCAGTTCCTCCTTCGACTCTACCCCAGAGTTTGGAGTTGGAGTCTTCGGGAATGGTTTCTGCTACGGCTGAGGGACAGATACCCCCTTCTGCTCCTTCAGCCTCTACTCTTATCTCCTCTTCGAGACCTTCCTTAGAGGGATTCGGTGGCCGGGCTTCCCTGGTCTCCTCCGAGGGGGTGAGTGGCATTGGACCCTTGTCCGAACCCGCTCTTCCCCTTGGAGCCTCGGCCTTGGTGAGCTCGGCTCCGACATCTGCCTCGGAGCCTTCCTTTTCGGTGGGTCCTGGAGTTCCTAGTTCTTCGGAGCGGGTTCTCTCGGACCTCCCTGGGAGGGGAGCCTTCGAGGTGATGAAGAGTATGCCGGCCACTGGTCTCAGCCAGCAGTCTGTTCCCTTAGCTCCTCCCTCTATGGTGCCTGTTGACATCTCTGCCACTTCTCTTGCTCCAGGACCTAGAGATCCTCCGCCTCAGGTTTCCCCACTGGGAATATCCCCCTCTTCCGAGGATTCTCCTGATTTGTCGGGAGATCCTCCGCGGAAGAGGACATGTAAGAGGAAACACGTAGACTCCCCCAAGTCTATCACTTCAGATACTGACTTAGATGAGTCAGAGGGATCCCCAAGATCCCCCTCTGAGGATGTCTCCTTCTCAGACATCCTAGAACTCCTTAGACAGAGGGGAAACTGGCCCTCTAATAATCCCTCTGAGGATGAGTCAGTATACCTGGAGGCGTTTGGATCTCGGCCCTCCACCTCCTGGGTGTCTCCGCCTTTCGACCCCCTTATGCAGGTTATTGCTCGAAAGGCGTGGGCTGCTCCTGACTCTGTAGAGCCAGTCCCTAGGAGGCCTTCTAAATTTATTACTGCCCCGTCGGACAAGCAATTCCTTACAAAAGGTGTCCCCGCTGATGCCATGGTGGTGGCGGCTGCCACCAAGAAGGAACTTGCAGATCCTTCCGTACCTGTCCATCCTCCTAATAAGGACTCTAGGACCATGGATAGATATGGTAAGCAGATGTTTTTCTTCAGCGACCTTTGCTATGCGTTCGCTGAACTACCTATGTCACTTCACCATACTCCAAAGGGATATCCTTAAGGAGCTAGGTGAAGTTGTGCAGGATTCTACAGCTGCAGGGGCTCAGGAAAAAATTGCTTCACAGCTAGGAACCCTTAACTCCATTGCAAACTCTTCCATGCGGCTGATATCATATGCTGCTGATGGAGCGAGTAGGGCCGCAGGTACAGGTGTGGCTCTTAGACGCCAAGCCTGGATGCGGCTCTGTAATTTTGCAGATCCCTTTAAGGCATCCTTCACAAACTCTCCCTTTGATGGGTCAGCTTTGTTTGGCCCTCAAATGAAGGGAACGTTGACAAGGTGTGAGCAGGACGGCAAAACTCTTTCTGCCGTAGGAGTCCGTTTTTCCACCCCTTCTAGACCTTATCCCAAAGGACAGAAGGGTGGCAAAATGTGGTTCCACAAATCCCAAGGAGTCACGCCGGATTCACGTGGTCAGTTTACCCCTAGAGGCAGAGGGGGTAACAACAACAGACGCCGCTCTAGAGGCAGAGGGGGTCCACAAAACCAGGGAAACAGAGAGTCTCTCTCTGACAAGCCCTTTCAGCATCCCTGAGATGTTGCCCGGCTGTCCCTCCTTGGAGGCAGTCGGGGGAAGACTATCGCTGTACCCAGAAGCCTGGCGTTCTCTCACTCAAGACAGATGGGTACAGTCGATCATATCCGAGGGTTACAAAATTCCTTTCGAGGAAAGTCCTTTCTATCCGTCAAATTCCCTTCCAGATGTACCACCCGGTCTAAGGGAAATTGCAGAGTTAGAAGTCTCAAAACTACTGCAAAAAAGAGCCATTCAGCCAGTTACAACAGACCATTCAGAGCCGGAATCTACTCGAGGTTCTTTTGGTCCCCAAAAAGACGGGAGACTGGAGACCAATATTGGATCTCAGCAGACTCAACAAGTCTGTGAGGAAGACAAGATTCCGAATGGTCACTCTTCAGTCGATTCTGCCCTTCTTGCAGAAGGACAACTGGATGTGTTCAATAGTACGCATCCTGAAGATCTATCACATAAAAATTCACAGACGCTCCAGGAGATTTCTCCGCTTTCGGCTGGGGTCCAGTCATTTCCAGTTCAGAGCCCTGCCCTTTGGTCTCACCACAGCCCCCAGAGTGTTCACCAAATGCATGGCAGTGGTCACGGCTCACCTGAGACGTCAAGGATTCCAGGTGTTTCCGTATCTCGACGACTGGCTCCTGTCAGCCACCACCAGGCATCAGCTTGTTCAAGCCAGGGATTACACAATAAATCTTTGTTCTCATTTGGGCATCTCGATCAACTTCGAAAAGTCATCCTTATCGCCCTGCCAGTCTATTACTTTCATAGGGCCAAACTTAAACACTGTTCGGATGTCAGCTACCCTTACAGACCAAAGAGTTTCAGACATTCAAAGTCATGTCAGGATCATTCTAGCCAACAAGAAAGTACAGGCCAGAATGGTTCTAAAGGTATTAGGCCTCATGGCTGCGGCCATTACTCTTCTTCCCTGGCTCGCTTCTACATGCGCCTTCTTCAGTGGATGTTGTTCACTCAGTGGTCTTACCAACAACTTCCAATGCGTCACCAAATTCTGGTGACACATATTTGCAAAAATCATCTTGCTTGGTGGATCACTTCTCCCCAGATTCACCAAGGCAGACACTTTGTACCCCCATCCCCGGTAGCCACTGTCACCACGGATGCCTCCCTGATCGGGTGGGGGGGGTCATTATCAGGGCAGGATGGTTCATGGGACGTGGCAACCGTTCGAGTACCACCTGCACATAAATGTCCTAGAGATGAGAGCAGTGCTTTTAACGTTACAAGCCCTCAACGACTTTCTTCCTGTAGGGACAATTGCAGTCCACACAGACAACATGTCTGTAGTTTGGTATATCAACAAACAGGGCGGAACCAAGTCCTACCCCTTGTGTCGAGAAGCACTCAGACTTTGGCAATGGGCGATCTCCTCTCATCGGTTTCTGGTAGCAACGCACATCCCTGGGAAAACCAACATTTTAGCGGACAGATTGAGCAGAGCTATTCTCATGCCTCACGAGTGGTCTCTCAAGCAATCTATAGTGGAAGAGATTTTTCTGGAATGGGGTCGCCCATGTTGCGATCTTTTTGCTACACCTCAAAACAGCAAATGCCCAGATTTCTTCTCTCTCTTCCCTCTGTCAGGCCATCCCCCCAGAGACGCTCTGACCCAGGATTGGCCCCAGGGACTTCTTTATGCCTTTCCTCCTTTTCCCCTGATCCCTCAAGTTATCCAGAAAGCAACCGTTTTGAGAGCCAAAATTATTCTCATTGCTCCTTATTGGCCTCGACAAATTTGGTTTCCGTTCCTCCATCGTCACCTTTTGGTGCAGCCGTGGCATCTGGACCCAGTGCCAGATCTTCTGATTCACCAATCCGGTCAGCTGCACCGGTCTATCCCTTCTCTCAACCTCACAGCATGGTTGCTCCACTTCCTTCCTTAGCCAGGCTTCCTTTGATCTCTAACCCTGTTAGAGACATCATAGTAGCTTCTTTAAAATCCTCTACCAGGAGGATTTATACAAGCAAATGGAAACGTTTCTCTTATTGGGCTAAAGCCAAGAATATTGATCCCTTCACTGCCCCAGTTCAGGCAGTTTTGGACTTCTTAGCGGAGATTTTTCATGCAGGCTCCTCTTCTTCCACAGTTAGAGTTCAATTGGCTGCTATCTCGAACTTTCATGTTGGGATCGCAGATCACAATATTATGTCCCATAGGCTTTGTAGAGCCTTCTTGAAAGGAATTTTCCTCCTGAAGCCTCCAATCAGGAATCCTCCTCCTCAATGGGATCTAAATTTAGTGCTGACATCCTTGATTCTTCCCCTTCGAGCCAGCTGTTTCTTGCTCCCTAAAATTTCTTTCTTGGAAAACCTTATTCCTAGTAGCTATTACATCGGCCAGGAGGGTGTCTGAACTTCATGCTCTATCGGTTCGACCCCCCTATTTGGTCTTTCACAAAGACAGAGTATCATTGAGAACTAATCCGACCTTTTGCCTAAGGTCGCCTCAAAGACTAATTTGAATCAATCCATTGATCTCCTGTATTTTTCCAAACTATTCAAACAGATCCGAACAAAAAGTACATTATGTTGATTTGGACCGGCAACTGAGATATTATTTGGACAGAACTAAACAATTTAGGAAATCGGATGAACTCTTTGTTTCCTATGCTGATAACAAGAAAGGCCTTCCTGTCTCTAAAGTGACCTTATCTAGATGGCTTTCTTCTGTCATCTCTGAAATTTATCGGCTCAGGGAAAACAGCTGTGCTCAAAACCTAAAGCACATTCAACTAGAAGCTTAGCTACTTCTACAGCCTTTCAAGCTAGACTTCCTTTAGACACTATTTGTGCAGCGGCCACTTGGGCCACTCCTCATACTTTTGTTTCCCATTACAAATTGGACTTGGTCTCCAGGGACAGAGCCAGTTTTGGCTCTACAGTCCTCAAGAGTCTGTTCCATTGAGCCACCCAGGATAGAGGTGCTAGGGACGCGGTCCCATCAAGCAAGAATGAAGGCGAGATTGACAACTTAACATTGAGAAGTTATGTACCTACCATAACGTTCCATGTTAGTTGTTTTCTCTCGCCTTCTTTCTTGCGACCCTCCCTCCTTCCCCCAGGCCTGGACAGACCTTTTTCTACAAAGAATTATTATGCTGAAGACCATTCAAAGCTGGTCCTTCTTCCATCCTGTAGACTTTCCTTCTTCCTTTGGGAAGTGTTTATGCTTGGTGCTATTGCCCTTTGTCATCAAACGAGATCTGGGTACTTACCGCCTTGCATCATGGGATATGGGGCTGCCTCGAGCTGGTAAAAGTGACTCTCGAGCTTAGCAAGTGCCGAGTCGGAGCCGAGGATCGGCTCCGAACCCCATCAAGCAAGAAAGAAGGCGAGAGAAGACAACTAACATGGAACGTTATGGTAGGTACATAACTTCTCATTTGGAAATGTAGGGTTATATGAATATGGTCAAATTGTTTTGGTCCCTTCGGTAATTATTTTGTGTAGTTTAGAAATGTGTTATTTGCCCAAGTATTCACCTATAAACCTTACAGGTAGCAAAACTTAATACTTATCTTTGAACAAAGATGCTGTTTATCTTTTTTTTTTTTTAACCATTCTGAGTACTGTGTACTGCTTTGTTTTTGATACTCTGTCCTGAATAGAATCCATTATTGTACCAGTGTTCTCATTTACACAAAGGTCTGCCTCGATTTTACACACTCCTGGTTTTGGAGTTTTTTTAAGCTCTATGGCTTCTAGAATGTGACTCAGATGTCCTTCGTGTTTCACTGTTGCAGTCTTGACTGTAGGGTTCTTCCTGCCAGCAGCAGCCCCTGATCGGCCAGAATCCCAAAGTCTGGATCGGGCGTCGGCTGAGGTCGCTTTTATCCTGACGTCAATGCGCCGGAAGGTACAAAGACCTCAGCTGACGCCATTTCCCCAGTCTTTCTTGCCGCGCGGTGCCCTTTGCAGTTCACTGATGCCGGTCGGCCTGTTCCTATTTGTTTTTAGATTTAATCCCTGGATTTTTGTTTTTTAAAGATAAGTACCCTGTTGGGGAGGTCTTTTTCTTGCTCCAGTCAGATGTCAGAAAAAGTTAATAATTGTATTTCTTGTGGGAAGCAAATACCTCCTAGGGATTTTCACTTTACTGTATTCCCTGCCTGGGTCCTGACCACGACGTTGCTAATTGTGCGTTTTGTGCTAGATTTAATCAGCGTACTGTTAGGCGTAGATATAACTTTGCCTTTTACTATTTTGGAAAAAGGTTTAATTATAACATGTCTTCAGATTCTTTTCCTACTTCTGGGGTGTGTAAGAGGCGCAGGGATGCAGACAGGCCTCCGAGGTCCACAGCAAAGGATGTTACTCAGTTATTGCCAGTTGCTGGTTTGACGGTCGTCAGTGAGGTGCCTTTGCAGCCCCTGTTGTCCGCCTCTTTTGAACCAATTGCCTGTGGAGCTGATGGGGTCTTCAGAATTGCCAGGGACTGGACTTTTGGATACTGCTCCCTCAGTTGGGTCCAGAGCCGGTAGGCAGGTACCGGCTTCTGAGGGAGTTCTCAGGCCTTCACAGCTTCCTGTAAATGTGGATTCAGTTTTACAGTTAAAGACAAAGTCTAAGGCTCCAGCTAAAGTGAAATGGCAAGCACAGGAACCTTTTGATCAGGGTCCTAGGCCTCAGAGGCAGATGCTTAGGATGGCTGAAGATCTCTTGACTATGATCAGGGGTTCTCATCCCCCCCTCCTGACAAGAAGCCTAGATTACAGTCCGATTTTGATTCTTCAGACCAAATTTCTGTTTCTTCCCTTGAGCAGGATTATTCCTTTCCTCTTTATGAGGATTCTGATGCTGAAGATTCCTTTCCTTCAGCCTCTCCTCCTGAGGATTATTCTTTTGCTGAAACTTTGCATGATATGAGGGTGCATTTTCAATGGGAAAGGCAGGAAGTCTCTGAATCCAAGAAAAGGCTTAGGGATTTTCTTCTCCCACAGCATAAGCCTCTGGCTATTCCCCCTTTATTGGACATTGTTGATGTTTTTTTGTAAGCTTCTCTCTCTCTCCTGATTCTTTTCCCCCTACTCCGGCCAAACAGGATAGGTAATATAGGGTTCCAGATTCTCACAAATTTCTTTTTAGGAATTTTTCGCCTGATCCGGAAACTATTTCTCAAGGTCCTAAGGGTGTTAAAGCGGCCTCTGCTAAAAATCCTATTCCCTTTGACCGAGAGTCCAGGGCTTTGGAGAGATGGGGTAAAAAAGTTTATACTTCTGCTACATTGTCTATTAGGGCTTTGAACTGTCAATTTCATATGCTGAAGTATCAGCAATACCTTTTGTCTGTATTTAAACAGAAGATGTCAGCTGTGTCTATTGGTGCGGATAATCAGGAGTTACAGGATTTTTTGCATGCTATTGAACAGGTGGGTAAACATACCCTGCATTGTGGTTTTGATTCTTTGGAAGCTTCTTGTAGGGCTGCTACAACTGGCGCTGTTATTAGAAGACATGCTTGGTTAAAAGAACAAAGCTTGCCGGATCAGGTTAAAGCCAAACTCTTGGGTACCCCTTTGCAGCACGATGTTCTGTTTGGGTCCAAAGCTGAAGAGGTATTGAAGAAAATGGAAGACAAAGCCAAATCTATGCAGACTGTTAAGGATTTTCTACAGGTACAACCTCCTAGATTTAGCAGACACTGGCCAGCTAAATCGTGGTCCTTTCCGGGCTCGGACAGGACTCGGAGAGGCAGATTCAGTCATTACAGAGGTAGGGGACAGGCACAGACCCATTTTCGGAATAGGCAGTGGAGTGCCCCCTCTCCCAAGGGAGGTGAAGATAAGTCTCAACCTTACCGAAGACAAGTCTTTATGACTCTCCCTTTCTGGTCCCAGGGGCTCCTCTCCTGGAAGCACCTTTGGGGGGAAGGATTTCTCTTTATCAAAATTGGAGCCACATAACCCAGAACAAGTGGGTTCTGGACATAGTCTCAGGAGGTTACAGATTTCATTTCCACACCTTGCCAATACCAAACGGTTGGCCAGACCTGCCAAATCATCAGTGGGCAGAGGCACAACGGCAGGTTCATTCCCTCCTGGTTATGAGGGCCATAGAATTGGTGTCAAATTTAGAAATAGGGCAAGATTTTTATTCCAGACTTTTTCTGGTTGCTAGGAAGGAAAATTCGTGGAGACCAATCCTGGACCTCCTCTATACTAAACACCTTCCTAGATATACCAAAGTTCAAGATGCTCACTCTGCAGCACCTGCTGCCTATGTTGGGCAAGAACGCTTGGATGGTGACTTTGGACTTAAAAGAAGCTTACCTGCATATTCCTATATGGCAAGAGTGCAGAAGGTATCTGCGCTTCAAAGCGGGCTCGAAACATTACCAGTTCTCTGTGCTGCCCTTTGGCTTATCTACTGCGCCCAGGGTCTTTACGAAGTGCCTGGCACCAGTAATGGCGTTTTGCAGACAGAAGGGGATTCAAATTTACCCTTATTTGGACAACTGTCTTATTCAAACAGACGACAACGGCACTGCTTCGGCATCTAGCTTTTGTGCAGCATCTTCTTCAGTGCCTCGGTTTCACAGTGAATCTAAAGAATTCAAATCTGGTACCCTCACAACAGATTACTTTCCTGGGTGCTCTTCTGAGTACTTCAACCCAGATGGCTTCCTTGATGCCAGACAAAAAAGTGCAACTGGCTTCTTTTTTCCGACGCCTGGCTTCAATGAAACGGCTGACTGCAAGAAAAATTCTGCAGGCTTTGGGTTACATGGCCTCCTGCATTCTGCTAATACCATATGCAAGGCTGCATATGAGGAAACTGCAGTGGTACCTCGAGTGTCTGGTCTCAGCATTACCACAGTTTGGAAACAGTGGTCACGATTTTGCCTTGTCTCCAGCGAGAGTTTCTTTGGTGGGCCGAAGCCTGTCTACAGAACACGGGGAAGCCTTTTTGTCCTCCGCCGACCAACCAAGTTCTGACAACGGATGCTTCAGATTATGCCTGGGGAGCCCACATGCACGGGAGGTGTCTTCAGGGTGTTTGGACGAAGGAGCAAATGCACCTGCACATAAATTTGAAGGAGATGCTAGCTGTGCAGAATGCCCTGATAGCCTTCAGGGACCTTCTTCTACCAGGTCAATTGTTCATACGGACAGACAACACTACAGTGATGTGGTACATCAACAAGCAGGGGGGCTCTCACTCTTACCCCCTGTGCAGATTAGCCATGAATCTCTGGTACACTGTTCTGACCTGCAGTGTCGACTTACAGGCACAATTCCTGCCAGGGAAAGACAACAATCTGGCAATCGCATTGAGCAGACGCATTTCAGATCCACACGAATGGATGTTCGGATATTCAGGATGATTATAAAGGCTTGGGGATGTCCGGATGTAGATCTCTTTGCATCCCCTCAGAATCATCAACTTCCAACATTTTGCACAAGGACCTACCACGAACTAGCATGGAAAGTGGATGCCCTCTCATTCAGTTGGAAACACCTCTCAGTATATGCTTTTCCTCCCTTTCCTCTTTTACCTCGGGTACTTCTGAAGATAAAACAGGACAGACCGCAAACGATTCTACTGGCTCCCAATTGGCCTCGGCAATTCTGGTATTCCACTCTGATGAACTTGGTTCGGGAGCCTCCCTGGATTCTGCCTCAAATCCCTCATCTACTGTCTCAACGGGACGGCCGGATACTGCACAGTCATGTCAAGACTCTGCATCTAGCTGCCTGGCGGATCCAGGGTCTGTAAGCACCTATGCCCTTTCCAAACAGGTATTGGATGTAATCCTTGAAGCTAGAAGGCCCAGCACTAGAAAATCTTATGTGGGAAAATGGAAAAGATTTTGCTCCTGGAGTCAAGTCCAGGGTGGTGATTCTTCTGTCCCAAACATTCCTCTGATTTTACAGTATCTGACAGTTATTACATACGGGCCTATCTTTTTCATCTGTTAAACTTCATGCTTCTGCTATTTCTGCACATTACGATACGGATCCTCCGATTTCTTTCTCATCCATTACTTAAACAATTTCTTAGAGGGGCTAAGAATATTCGGCCCTCTATAAGGGCTCCTGTTCCCACTTGGGATCTTAACTATGTTTTGGAGAAATTAACTTTGTCTCCTTTTGAACCTGCAGCTTCCACGGATGTAAAATTTTTGTCTTGGAAAACTGCTTTTCTTGTAGCTATTACCTCTGCTAGAAGAATTTCAGAATTGCAAGTGCTCATGGCTGTGGAACCCTTCCTTATTTTTCATCAGGACAGGGTATCTCTACAGACTAATCCCACATTTATGCCCAAGGTGGTTTTGGCAGTGGCCTTGAATCAGTCTATTCATTTGCCTACTTTTTATCCTAATCCTCAAAGTGAGGAAGAAAGTCTTTTGCACTCTCTAGATGTGCACAGACAGCTTCGTCTATACCTAGACAGGACCAAGATATTCTGGAAATCTGATCAGTTGTTTGTCGCTTATGCTCCTACTGCTCAGGGGAAAGCAATCACTAAGCAAACTATTTCCAAGTGGATTGCCCATTGCATCAAGTTCTGTTACTCTTATCATGGCAATCCAGTTCCTGTTAATGTTAGGACTCATTCTACCTGGGCTACTGCTACTTCAGCAGCTTTTCTTTGTGGGGTTCCTACCAAGGATATTTTGGAAGCTGCTACTTGGAGTTCTGTACATACGTTTACTAAGCATTACAACCTCCCTCTCTATTCCAAGTCCAGGGCGGGTTTTTCTTCTGCGGTTTTGCAAGGTTTTGTGACCCTGTTTCTCCTCCAGCCACCCTTTCTTAGCTTTGGGACTCAACCCTACAGTCATGACTGCAACAGTGAACCACGAAGGACATAGTACAGCTGTGTACTCTTACCATAAATTTAGATGTTCGAGTGTGTTCACTGTTGCAGTCTGGGTTATCCTCCCTCCTATCCCCTCTTGTTTTTTCTTTGAGTATTGTCTGTTATGAGGTATTTTGGCTGATGAGGTTTTGGGCATGGTTTCTTTTTTAGCCCTTTCTTTCTGGGCACCTGACATCTGGGGCAAGAAACTGGGGAAATGGCGTCAGCTGAGGTCTTTGTACCTTCCGGCGCATTGACGTCAGGATAAAAGCAGCCTCAGCTGATGCCCGATCCAGACTTTGGGATTCTGGCCGATCGGGGGCTGCTGCTGGCAGGAAGAACCCTACAGTCATGACTGCAACAGTGAACACACTCTAACATCTACATTTATGGTAAGAGTACACAACTGTACTTTCATTTCTTTAGAGACCTCAACTGGACAAATGCCACCATCTTGCTCTCTTGCCTGTTAATGCCACTGTCCACAGTTCACTATTTTCTTAACCTCCCATTTCCCTCTTGCAACCTTTTGCCTCCTCTAAAGCCATTATTTTTAGTAACCGGTTTTTGCGATGGTAGCATGTATATGATTTCATACAGAGTCTGGGAGAAGTGAAATACCAAAACATTTACAACGATGAATGAAAACATTAAACCCAAGGTATAAAATAGTCATTAATCCTGGATGTAAATGTTATTCTTTGCTTGGCAGATGTCCGTTGTGATGTAATTATTCTGCTTCTAATGTTTTAATTATGAAATTTCAGCAAAACATGTAAATTAACTTTGTATATAGAGTGTGTGCGTGGGCATGTGCACAAACAAGCATTTGTCTATTTTGTAATTTTTTAGTAAACGCTGTTCTCTTTAGAGAATTGACCCTCAGGCTTTGGCTGACTGTGAAGCTGGTTCACTTACATTATGCAGATGAAACATAGGAATCTACGGTATTTAGCTGTTCTGTTAATTAAAGCAATTCTCCATTATTCTAGCTGTACAGTATATATCTTGGCCATCTTAAAGTAGTGAAAATTGTCAGAACTGTTTTGAAATGGTAGCGTGACATTTTTTTTATTTTAGGAACTTGTGGTCTGTATTAGCTAATGCTTAATGAATATTGCTGGCTTCACTAAGGTCTGTTGAGTTAACTCTGAACAGTTTTGGTAAACATACCTTTTCACAGGTCATGTGGAAGAGCAGAGTACTTCATTTCAAAAACTGTTACCTTACTTTGTGTCTGTAGTTGCATTATATCTGTTATTTTGCTGAATCAATGTTTGATATTCCAGAGTCCCATTTACTTTGCTGTATTGATATTTATTTTCCACAGTCTGTTACTTTGTTTGATCTTCCACTCTGAAGTGCTGCGGTTTCCCCATGTACCATTCCCCTCCACCCTTATGTAATGTTCACCTGATAACCCACCAGACTACCTTCACTGTGAGCTGACTGAGGGAAGACCAGAGAATCACTGCCATAGCTCCTTGGGGGAACGGACTGCTTTTTGCTGTTAGATTAGTTCTGCTTTAACCTAGATAGTGGCATCACATGAGGCTGCTATGGCAGTTGTCATGAGGCACAGCTACTGGGGTTTCTTCACCTAGAGTCCAAGGGTTTTTGATGCCTCCAAGTCCGCCAAAAGCCCTTTCCTGACCACAGTCTCTTTTTTTTCTAAGAGGAGTAAAGGTGACTGCACTTGTGCTAGTTATGTTCTGCTCCCTGTACAGCTTGCCTATACTCCTTGATGGCACCACCAGAGCCGCCAATTGAACTCTGGTAGTCGGGGCTGTATCCCTCTACAGCAGCAGGCTGGCTAGTTGCTTATAGTTAAATTGTACCCAGCCATACACTCCAAAATTTCTTGTATTAAAAACTTGTTGCAGTTTCACTGTAAAGTTAAATGTAGTGAGGAAGGGGATACAAGCTTTTACACTGCAGTATCATACCCTTCTAGTGTCATGGTGCTAAAATTAAAATGTAGGAATATGTTTAAAATCATCTTTGGATATGCACAGATTCTGATTTTAAACCATCCATGTTGGGAAAGTTATGAAGCTGTCAGGCAGATTAGGATGGTTTGACCACTCTGCAGTTCTGGAAGTTTTGAGACGAATGAGACAAACATTATGCTGAACTGCCACCTTGTGACTCAGTTAAAGTGCTTGTTTTCCAATCACTGGGCAAGAAAACCAAACAATAAGATACAAATAAACAAGGCGCAGTGGAGATAGATGATTAACAAATTTAAATGATAGTTTACAAATTATAATGTAAGCATCAGTACAGTTGATTTGCTAAATTCCAGCATGGTGTGATTTGTACAAAATTCCTCGTGTTGGAAAATCTCAAAAGTTACTTCATGTGGAAATATTTTTACTAGTGTCATCATCAATCCTCTTTTTCACATTTTTTACACGGGGATTGGATGTCGTGTCAGCTGTTGCTGTTTCTCTCTGTTCAAATGCTAATATACTATCTTTGAAAATAGCTCACCTTCCTTTTGGTTCTTTGAAATAGTACAACATTAAATGTGTGCTATGTTTGAATGTGATCGGTTACCATTAGTTCTCTTTTATTGATAAGTGGAAATGTAGTAGATGATGAAAACTATGGTGGAAGCAATGCATAAATCCTGCGTGTTAAAGGTATAAAGAAATGTAACTGATATGTTGGTATTGTATTACTGCATACTGCTTGTGCTAGAGAGGGAGAGCTATTCTCAGTCTGCTTGCTTACTAGAAATGACATAAACAATCTTAATCTGAGACATATGTTTCTCATGTGATACTTGTGCTTTTCACTTAATTTCTTGCTCTGTGTAATGCCAGTGTTGTATGTTTTTACATTTTGTTACCAAATATTCAGCAACAAAAATTGGAGGCCTGGCGAACTGTGTTCATCTTCCATTTTATAGGCAGTGCTGCAACATTATCTTTTGTTTGGGTACCAACAGTGCTTTGGAATAGGCTGAGATGCACACAAATAATAAGACATTTTTTGTATGGCTTTATGGCAGCAATTAATTATGGCACATTTGTCTGTATCTTAAGTGAGTTAAAGCATTGATCAATATAGACCTTTTTCAGCCTTGGCCCGGGAACAGTCTGGTTTAGTTAAGTGACATGCTTTGAACCAAATAGTAGGAAAGTTGAGGCTAAGGGAAGCATACCTTAGACTATATATAAAGGAGGTGGGAGATGCCTTTCCCTACAGTTTCCAACTGCACTTCAGGCCGGGCTGACAGAGTAGTGTAGATTTCAGCAAAAGCCTACAGAGCTGGCAGGTTGGCAGGCATGGTGGAACACCCATGATTTCAGCATTATATTTAGAATGGTAGATTGCTATTTGCTGTGCATAGACAACAGATTCCACTGTTGTGTTGTGCGGTTGGTTAGCAGTGGTGTTTGCTATAAAAAGTATTTGAGGTGCCACATAATTTCCTACAAATTGCATTATGAATTTTAGTTGTCAAAAACGCAATTAAGTTTTCCAGCTACACTGCAGTTTTAAAGGTGTATATATATTTTTGTGTGTTGTGGATACCATACCTGCTCCATGTTTAGACCTGCCATGTGATTTAACACAAGTGTTGTATCATTTTTATCTTTTTCAGATGCATCATTAAACTCTTCTTGCAGTGTCTGCTTTGGTAGAGACTATGGATTTATTTCTTGTTTTATTCGGGATTGCTTTATTTTTCACTCTGGGATAGTTTTTTGTCATCAGTGTTGAAACTGTGGTTACTATTTTACTTCACTGACCTGCTTCTTTTGCAACAGTTGGAGCCCTGTCTATGCTTCACATGCATGCTTCTCTTTCAGTAAACAGATACAGCAGTTGTCAGGTTTTGTTTGTTGGTATGGTACTGTTCTGAGAACAGTTTCCAAAATCTTTTGCTGCTTGAAATTTTATACTACTGAAAAATCATGTGTTGTGCTTTGCCTCATTGTAGAGAGCTGCTTTACTGTTGTGTGATTTGTGACGCTTCAGGACTGTAGTTGGATCCAGAGTGGTTGCTGGAGTTCTAAATATCTGCTAGGTGGTGGTAATGAAGTAATGAGGTTAGCTAACTATTTAACCTTGTAGTCTTTAATTCTACATCCATTTCGAAAACATACTTAGTAGACTTGGTGTAATGTTGAAGCCAGTAAGGAGATGAGCTCTTTTATTTATAGGTTCATAGGTGTTTACTAGGCTAACGACCATAAGGGCCTTTTTAAGCCTAGCCATACATCCCAAATCTCTGACAAGTTCTGATGCCCTTGATAAGTGTAAGCATTGGCTTGGGAGATGAAACATTTACAAGTTACCTGTGTCCATTAAAGACATAGGTGGCAAACCAGGGATGAATGTTAGGTTTCCCATCCAATTACAGAAGTTGCAAGAAAATTCTACAGTAGTCAACGTTTATGTTGACAAAAAGATGAAGTCCAGTCCTTTCATACTCACGGGTATGATTTTTCCTGTAAAATTTTGTGTATCGATAACAGGTGTCCCACTTTGGCCATTTGAAAAGGTGACAACCCAAAAGACTTTGGAAAAAATGGAAATCTACCAGTTCCACTTCAAATTCTGAGAAGGGTATTAATGTTCAAATGATTCTTAAATAAAGTTATGAAGTAAGTTTGAATGTAGTTATCACCTTTAAGTTGTTACAGTCATGCAACAGTTGAAACGGAAACCAATTATTACAAATATCTACTTAGCACATCTCCAGACTACTGTCTTGTATATCTAGAATTTATAAGCTTTAGCAACATCAAAGTAAATAATCAGACTTTCTTTCTTTCTCTGCTTATACCCTGAGATTTCAGTGCGATAGCAATTCTATTCGGGGACTCAACCTAGCTCATGGAGAAAAGTTACACTGCCCTCTCCAGACTATCACACAATGGCAATGCTAGTGTGTGTGTGTGTATATTATATTATTTATTTATTTATATATATATATATTATTTTTGAAATTAACTTTTTGATGTCACATGGAGGAGGGTGCCAGATTTTTTTTTTTTTTTTGCATACTACAAATACATAAATTCCCATTTGCACTAGTAGAGTACTTGTTACTCATATTTTTCGATGTAGGTGTTAATGTTCAGTTATCTTAAAGACAGTTTTTACAATCCACTCCCTTTCCCATTATCTGGTATGTGGTCTCACAATGGTAGGTCATCTGGGTTTTCTAAAGTTTCAGGTGTGCTTCTTTGGGCTTCTTTGTGGTTGTACCTTTCTTACTGATACAGTTTACTGGCTTACAGCAAAATGAGTAGCACTGTCTGTCATCTAAGTCAGTGCATTCCTAACTCTCCTCAGTCAAGTGGTGTGTAGAGGTCAACTGCGAACTGGAGGAGGAAGATCTATGAACAAGGGCTGAAATTCATAAATATTTGCTACTAGTGTCCCTTTCAGTGGGTAGATGTAAAGGTAAAAGAGGAGAGGTAGCATCAGCCCTCTGTTTTGGAAGATTTGGTGTGGTGGGTATTATGTGGGATTGTACAAGCTGCCATCACTGGTCCTCTGAGGTGCCATTTTCCTAGGGTCATAGTCGTGACCTCATTGTGTGTACTCAAATGCTGACTATATATTTGCCACTGGAATCTGTGCAGTTGCCACAATGTGTGGTTTTCCTCCAAATCACCAAGGATTGAAGTTACTAAATAATAAAATACATTTGAGTTTCAGACTTTATAGCCTTCAGAAAAATGTGTAACACCTATCCTGTTACTTTAACAACTGTCTAAGTGTACAAGCGATATTTAAACTATGTCCTTATTTCTGGGCCTTTGTCCCCCCATTATGTTAGGCTTTGTCCAGATTTTTGTGGTCTGTGAGATTGAGAGAGGTTGGGGGAGTTGCTGAAATGCACACTTCTGTGCAATAGCCTGTATGTAATTATAATTACATTATTTTACTCTGTACTCATAACTTTTTTTTCTTTTAAAGTGTCACCTTTGTTTGCCATCATCATCAGGAATTTGCATTTCAGAACTTAATTTTGCAAATCCTGACCATAAACCTAAGCATACTTCTCAACCTCTTAGTACAAGAAATATGGACAAAACCAAAAATAATAGAGGGACAAAGGTCCAAAAATAGAAACCAATTTTAAATGTTGCTCTTATAAACTCAAAGTTGCTAGAATAAAATGTTTTGTGTCGCTATGCATTTTCTGAAGGATATGAAGTCTGAAACGCAAATAAATGTCTGTCATTGTGTAGGGAATTCAGTTTTCAGTTATTTGCCAGAAATAAAAAAAAGTTGTATTCTTACCATAACGTCCCATCTGTGTTGTTGATCTTCATTCATTATTGATGTGTGTTTGGTTCCGTCCTTGGAACTGAGTTGACCATTATAGCAAGCCCACACCAGACAAAAACTTTTGAGCTAAGTGTTTGCCCATAGTGCCCCTCTCCATATTACCTCCGATCGAGTTTGCCTGTAAGGAAAGGGCAGAGTACAGAGAGGAAAGTGGAGGCTTTCTCTGAGCAATTTCCGTATCCTAGTATAGGACCATGTCCGAACTCCAAAGAGTCTTACGGAGGGGGACAGTGGGTGGGTTGTAATGATTGAATGAAGATCAACAAAATAGATGGAACATTATGGTAAGAACATAACTTCTTTATCTGATGCTGTTAATCTTCATTCATTCCTTACTGATGGGACAGAGTCCTTAGCCACCTTGTTTCCTGGGTGGCCTATGGAAGAATATTCCTGAGTGCCATTGAACCAAAAGAGGCTCTCCCCCTGGAGACCATATCCAATTTGTAATGCGTGGTAAAGGTATGAGGAGAAGTCCATGTTGCTGCTGCACAAATGTCATCCATGGAAGCCCTTGCATGGAAAGCAACAGAAGTTGCAACTGATCTTGTGGAATGTGCTTTGAAGGTAAAGCTACCTTGTTATGTTGATTTTAAATAAAGGTGATGCAGTCTCTCAACCATTTAGATAGGATAACTTTGGACACTGGCTTTCCCAATTTTGGACCCGGGTATGCTGTAAATAATTGGTCAGACTTGTGTATGGACTTAGTTCTGTCTAGGTAAAAACACAGTTGTCTGTGAACATCAAGCAAATGCAATGAATATTCTCCTTTATTGAAGAAATTCGAAAAGAAGACTGGTAGATCAGTCATTTGATTAAGTCAAATCAGAGAGAACCTTGGGTAAAAATGAAGGATTGGTCCAGAGTGACACTCTTGTCTTTATGGAAGACCATGTAGGGGCATTTTACAGACAAGGCTTGTAATTCAGAAATTCTTCTAGCTGAAGTAATAGCCACCAAGAATTGGGCTTTCCGGGATAAATATTTTAAGTCACAATTGGCTGCAGCTTCAAATGGATGATGAGTTACGGCTTGCAGGACCAAAGTCAAATTCCATGGTTCAGTTGGTTGTTTGAAGGGGGGTCTGAGATGTAAAATGTAAAACTCCCTTCAAAAAGGATTTACAGAGCCGGTGAGAAGTTAGGGATGAACCTTAGAAGCCGTTGTGGAAGTTAGAAATTGCAGCCAAGTTTACTCGAATGGAAGAAGCTGCAGCTCCTGAATCAAGGAGGCTGGATAGATAATCTAAAACCATGGATAGTGGTGCTGAGAGAGGATTTATGTCTTTAACTCGAGACCAACTAATGAATCTGTTCCATTTGCTGAGATAAAGTTTTCTGGTGGATGGTTTATGGGAAGCCAGAAGAATGCGACGAACAGGGGCGGACAGTTTGTTCCCCCTGGCAATCATTGGAAGTGAGTGGAGGAACCAAGCTGTCTGCCTGAGGTTCAATAGATTTGGATATGTCCATCCCTGTGGATATGATAATAGTTCTGGTGTTGGATCCAGAACCTAAGGAGGCTAAATCAGATGAGGCCAAAGGAAGGGAAACCAAATTTGGTAAGGTGCAATGAGGATTACTTTGCTTTTCAACTGACTAGCTTTCATCAAGAATTGTGGGATCAGTGGAACTGGAGGGAAAGCATAAAGAAGTCCTGTGGGCCAATCGTGTACAAGAGCGTCCCTCGGGGACTCCCCTTTCGGGGAAATTGGGGCAAACTGGCTGCTGCATTTGTGATTGTTGGGAGACTAGAATGGGTCACAGCAAGGCTGTCCCCAGCGATCGAAAATCTTCTATGACAGGATTGCGGGACCACTTGTGAGGCAGGAGGATGCATCTGCCCAGTTTGTCTGCAATCACATTGGAATCCCCAGGAATGTGCATTGCTGTCAAAGCGGTTGGAAGTTAATCGGCCACTGCCAAATTCTCATGGCCTCACGATTCAACGGGTAAGATTTGGTTCCTCCTTGTTTGATGTACCAGACTACTGACATGTCAGACTGGATTGCAATCATTCCTGAAGAGAGAACAGATTGAAATGCTTGCAAGACTAGAAGCACTACCCTCAGTTCTAGAACACTGATATACAGATTGGCCTCCATGGACGACCAAGTGCCTTGGACAGTCTTTCCCTGGTAGTGTCCCCCTACCTGAACAGGGAGGCATCTGTGGTCACTATGGCCTTGGTCTGAGCAGGGGAGAAAGGTTGACTCTCTATAGGTTCTCTTCTGGCTTCATCCAACAAATCGGGTCCTGTTTGCAACGATTTGTTATCCTGATCTGAAAAGACATAGGGAGATTTATGGAGGACCATTGTGTCACCAAAAGCCACTGAAGAAGTCTCATGTGCAGTCTTGCTAAAGGGACCATTGTTATAGATGCTACCATAGACCTTAGTAAGGAGGACTGCCCTTGCCAGTACTTTCTCCTGACTATCGGAGCTGTGATCTGAGTCGCTGTATTCTGTGAGGAGGGAGGCAGACCACACAAAATTGGGTATCAAACTTTGCCCTGAAACTCCCGTCTTCGAGTTGGAATTAGCTTGCATTTGTCTTTGTTCACTGTTATACCTAGGTGTTCCAAGACACGTAGGGTGTAATGGGTTGCTATGATAGTAGATGGTTCGTTGGGGTGGTGAGGAGCCAATCGTCCAGATATGGAAACACTCTGAATCCTTCCAGTCTCAGGTGAGCTGTTACTACTGCCATGCATTTGTTGAACACACTGGGGGTTGTAGAGAGTCCAAAGGGCAGTGCTCAAAATTGGTAATGATTGGCTCCCAGCCAGAAGCAGAGGAATCTTCTGGAGTGCTTGTCCATTTTTATGTGGTAATATGGATCCTGAAGATCTACAGAGCTCATCCAGTCATCTTTGCCCAGAAATGGGAGAATAGACTGTACCCTGACCATCTGGAATTTTGCTTGTTTGACAAACTTCTTTAGGATGCTGAGGTCCAGAACTGGCCTCCAGTCCCCTGTTTTCTTTGGTACTAAAAAGAACTTTGAGTAAAAGCCGGATTCTATTTGGTCTGGAGGGACTGCTTGGATGACTTTTTTTTTTTTTTTTTTTTTTTTTAAATTTCTAAGGCTGCTGATTCCCTCTGACTGGGTGGAATGTCGGGGATGCGCCTCAAGGGCCTTTGGGAAAAATTGAAGGGAATGTGATAACCTCTGATGATGACAGTCTACACCCAAGAATCTGTGGTTATATTTTACCAGGCGAAGTGGTGCATGGAAAAATTACCCCTGACTGCCTCCAGAGGCAGGCAATCGGGCCGCTCCTCAGGAGCACTGATAGGGCTGTCAGGAGAAAGAATGTCTGGATCCCTGGTTATGCGGACCCCCTCTGTCCCTGAAAGGGCATCTTCAGCTGTTTCCCCTTTTATCCCATGAGGAAAACTCTCCATGTGTGTCACGGAAAGGACCTTGGGATTGTGTTACACATTTTTCCACTCCTCTGATTCCTGGAATAGGATTGTTGAGGTGTGGAAAAATGTACACCCATGGCAGACAAGGTCTTACTGTCTTTACCTTTGGGCCAAAAAGAGAAGAGGTCTCTATGGGGGCATTTATGAAGGAAGACTTAAAAGGATCCGCAAAGTCACATAGGCACATCCAGGTGTGGCGTCTGGTAACAACCCCCATGCCCGCTGCCCCTTTGGTAGAATGGAAAGTCAACAACATGGATGAGTTAGAGATGGACTCCAGGGTCGCAAGCTGTGAGGCAACTTTGTCCTGTACTTCAGACACTGCACCTGCCAGGGTTTCTGAGAGTTCTGAAATCGGGTCTCTCGGAAGCTGAGTAAAATGCGTCAGTTCAGAGACCAGATGGCAAAAGTCGATGAAGAAAACACCCACTTCCCAAGTCTATCACCCGAGACTCCCTGTTTAGGGGTTGGACAGTAGAGCTCTGCTCGGCTAGCTCTTTTTTTAGTGGCTGCCGCCACAACCATAGCATCTATGTGGAGGCCCTTGGACCAGTGTGGGTTGCTTTTTTGGAGGGGAAAGAAATTTGTCTGGCCTCCGGGGGATAGGCTGAGTGGTATCAGGACTCTTCCATGCATGCTGCACGAGTTGGACAAGTTCATCTGCAGGCAGGGTCACCCAGGCGGTAGAGGGCTGGGCCTGGAAATCCTGCAAGAATATGGACTCCTCAGAGGAGGGGTTGGTGGACTTCCAATCAACCCGCTGCGTCAGGATTTCCAAGATGGCTGAAAAAGAAGATAAGATTTGGTGTGGTGGGTATTATGTGGCATTGTACAAGTTGCCATCACTGGTCCACTGAGGTGCCATTTTCCTAGGGGCATAGTCGTGACCTCATTGCGTGTACTCAAATGCTGACTATATATTCGCCACTGGAATCTGTGCAGTTGCCGCTGGGTAGGAGTCTGCCTACTGATCCTTAAGTAATCTGCACTTTTTGGCTCCCTTGGAAAGGATCATCTTTGCCTTCTGGAAAATGCAGGTTTACCAGCTGTGGGTATATCTCTGAAGCAGAATGTTTCGGGGGGGGGGGGCAGATGGACTGTGGATTGTTGATGCAGTGTGTGTGTGGTCAGCACTGCTGTCACCCTTAGGAATTTTCATTTCTTCCCACACAAACTGAGATCAGCTGTTTGCATACTTGCTTCTCCCCTACAGCAGGCTTGACCTGTTGCAGCACCAGGGTTGCATTGCTTGTGTCTGTATTGGCAGTTCATCCCTGCTGGCAACTTTCTAAATCTGAGTGCTCGTTGCTGGTTGTGCATTGCAGTTTTAAAGCAGCAGTATGTCTGAATCTCCCTGCTGTAAATGCTTGCCTCAGTGCTGTGTGAGAATCTGTTGCGTAAGTAACCTTTTTATCTCTGCACTTGCTTACTTGTTTGTCGGAGGGAGGGAGAAGCTGCAGGAAGATATGAAATACCACATGTTCCCATTAAGCTTCACAAGTTCACTAGATTGTAACTGTTCCCCTCCTTCACTCAATTAGTTTGTGTGTGTGTTTAAACAACTTGCTTTGCTCCCTTTTTTTTATTATTTTTTATTTATTTATATTTTTAATCATTAGGTTTCTGTCACTGCTAAATCATGGTTGATAGTCTGTTATACTGCTTGTATTGCTGTGGGCAGAAATTTGAGATCTTGAGTTATGTATTCTAAACAATAAGTTGTGCAGACCAAGAACCATAGTGAAGGTGTTACCTGATGTGGAGGTGGAGAAAACAACACATGACTTGAAGGTGCAGTTTTTCTTTAAAAAATTCCCCTTGTCTGAGTGATACATGGTTTGGTGGGTATAGGGAATATTTCCTAGCTCTTTTTTAATGCAAGCTCTAGAAAGTAGCTTCCTGACCTTTTGTGCAGGGCGTGATGCAGTAATGGCTGAGGGTCTGTATACTTGTTGCATTTGGTATTGTGCAAACACTAGAATATTAGAAGTAGCTAAGAAGCTTTGGAAGCATGAACCACAAAGCGTTATTGAGAATGCTGAAGTTTGTCACATGGGATCACCCAATATCAAGAGTTCAAAAAGTGTATATGTTGTACACGAAGAAACCAAAAAGACTGACAGAAGTAGTGTTACATACTTAAATTGCTGCATTCAGCAATTATAGTGCATTGTGTACAAAGGGAGACAGAGTAATAAAATACCATGATTTGCAAGCATAATCAAAAGCAGTGTGGAAGAAATATACCCACACCGTTCCAATAGTAGTAGGAGCAACAGGACTGATAAAGAATTTACAGTCATACTTTAATATGCTTACCAGTACATGGAACTCCACATGTACTGCAAAAGGAGGCAATTCTGGGTACATAACAAACGTTGAGAGAGCACTAACATCAAAGACTGAAGCAATACTAAGTACCCTGACTTAGGAATGGAGTCCATTTCCTTCACAGTATTAGAAACCCAAAACATGTGGAGAAATAAAGGAAGTATACTGAACTGGGGTACTACTCTTTGGTATAGTCTGGTTCCCAGCCTGTTAGAATAATTTGTACTAGGTCATACATTTTATTTACAAAAAAGCTGCATCTCACTCCAGTTAAGCAACGCAATCTGTTATTTTGCTAACTGAATAGGCATAGAACTATGATCTTCAGTTTAGGTCTATTTTTTTTTCTTTTTTTTTTTTTTTTTTTTTTTTTTTAATGCCAAACTCCTTAGACAGGAGGAGGACCAAATACAACTTGGTTATAATTTGGCAGATCTATACTTTTCATGATACCCAGTAAGAACATTACTTGCATGATCTGAATTCTCTACCAGTGTCTCCAGCAGTTGGTGAAGTTTCTTTCTACACTTGGTCAAGGCATCATGGCAAGGCCAAAAAAATGCTAGTACCCCCCCTACACCTTGTATACTACAGCTAGTTGCAGACAACATTTTTTAACTTCTAACTGGGGTGTAAAAATGTTTTTGCAGACACTCCCAAGCAAATATCCATTATTCATCAAAGCATGAAGAGATGTCTGCTTGTCTTAGAATTTTGGAAATTGTATCAAATAATTTGAAAGCTGGTGTTTGAAACTGCTATTAAAAATGTGAATAGCTGGCTTGTAGTGACCATTTTTCAGAACATTTTATTTCTAAGGCATTTGCACCATTTATAGTCCCAGCTGTTGCAGTCTCTTGTGCACAGGGGGTGTGGTATCTTGTGTAGTAATTTGTTTTGAGTGAACAGTTTAGAGTAAGTCAGCAATGTCTTACCATGGAACAGTGTACGTGCATGTCTAAATACGTCCATGTAGAACTTCAGCTTTGTTAGTATATCTGTGAAGGAAGAGCTGGTGAGGAAGCCAGAGGTTATGGAGATGATGGGCGTAAGGATGCATACTGTGGGCTAGACTAAGAAATGAAGACGTGAGCAGAAGCCCAAGTAGCTCCAATTGCAGAGAAGGTCAAAGAGAATAGAGTATAGTGGTTCGGGCACATGTGCAGGAAAACAGAATACAGTATGGTGAAGATGATTTGGGACTGACTGGAAGAAGGCAACAAGAAATGAGGGTATTCAGCAAAGAGATGTATGGATTGTGCGAGAGATGACCTGTGATAGTCAGGCAGGACTGACAAAGAAGGCAGGAGAGTGATATTGAATCAGGAGAGATGGCGACAGTTGACATGACCCCTCACCCATTGCAGAAAATAGGTTGAAAAGGGGGGCTGATGGTGAATAAGAGAAAGATGAAGGTTTCTGATGTGGCCTTGGGGAGAATCTCTCTGCTCCATACAGGTAGTAACCAGGTGACAGAGATGAACCATAGAGCTATGAAGCATTGGTACATGCATGTGATATACACGTGCACACACTTTGATCCATGGAGTTTGTATACTGAAATCTTAAAAGTTGGTAGTGGTTATTAATGTTAATGAGTGGAAGTTGCAAAATAATACACAATGTTGTATTGATGAGGGTTTACCCTGCAGTGCCATTCAGTGGAAAATCCACAACATAGATGTTCTGCCATTATGACTAAGGGTGATATGCTGTGATTGTTACCACAAGGATGGCACAGTGATGCAGCAGTTGCATTGTCACTTCACAGCAAGAAGTTCTCCGGTTTGATTCTTGGCTGGGGTGCCTTCTGTGCGAAGGCTGCATGTCCTCCCTGCGTTTGTGTGTGTTTCCTCTGGGTGCTGTGGTTTCCTCCCACGTTACCAAGAAATGTATCTGGATCATTTCTCCCTGGGCCTCCACTGAAAATTGGCTTTGTTCCAAGTTTGACTTTCCTGGTAAACAAAGGTTAGATAAATAAGCATTTCAGCTTTAGGTGTCACTTTTATCTGAAAATCCCAGGTGAAGAGAACGGTGCATCTGTGTCTATATGCACAGTATAAATTATATAATGTGTGTGTATATATGCATGTAAGTATATGTACGTATGTTTTGTATATTTTACGTATGCACAGATACACTTGTGTATATTTATATATATATATATATATATATATATATACATACACACACACACACACACACACACATTGTGTTTAGATTACATGGTGGCACTCACTTGGCAGCTTCATTTTGTATATGAAGCCCTGAGGGTCAGGATGGAAATTGCAGAAGAGGGTTCTTGCACTACTGTAGAGAACCCCCCTTAATAGACTTGTAGATACAGGTCGGTTTTCAGTTTCCATTAGTAGTAGCAGTGAAAAAAAATAAATGATGAATAAATTAAAACTCTTCAAGTAGTGTCAAGATACTGACCTTGACTACTATGAATGGCAAAACGTGCATATAAATCTGTTGTCACACTAAAACATTACCTATCTTTTCTGGGTTGATGAGTCTTCAAAAATCACTTAATTGGTTCTATTTGAATGTGCCCCCCAACAAAAAAATATTGTTGGCTTGGTTATATGTCAAGATTCATACAGTTGGGTATAATGCTTCTCTGTATGAGTCTATGCTTTGATTTCTCTTCTACTTTTAAGGTAGTTATCTTACAAGTCTTTATCCAGTTTCCAAATTGAACATGTTTTTTGCTTTATAGGTCTAAGCTTCTGAGTGGAACTACACTTTCTAACCATAGCATTGTTTAGTATGCTTTGCTCTTAATAATTGTAAATACATTTTGTAGTCCGTTGTCAGTTTTATGAGTTAAAATGATTGGCATTCTTTCTTTCAAGTGACCCATCTCTCAATTTTTTGCTAACTTTGCGATGTGCACTATACATTCACAGATTGAGCAAATTGAATTGTCACAGCAGTGACCTTGTGCAAACAAACTAATTTTTCAAGTGCAGGAATTTAGTGGCATGAAATTGTTTTAAAAGTGAGGTGAATGTGTCCTCAAAAGGGAAGCAGAAAAGATAGAATTCCTGGATTTGCACACTTTGTTAGCTTTCACTGTAGAGCTTGTAATATCTAGGTGTGCATATTGGAGCCAAGTAAGGACGTATCCTATCTAGATTTAAACAGTACAAGGGAGATACTCATCTGTGGAATTTAGTAAACTCCATGTAGGCTTCATAGAGTTTGTGTTTGCACGGTGGTGTGGGGCAGTGCGCAATTCATATTAATGAGGCGAGGCATGCCTAAGCTACGTTTCACGGCTTGTAACAGTGTTGATGGCCACAAAACCTTATAAGTGAATGTGGATAGCAATTCTGTGTAAAGGAGAGCGCATCGGCAGTGAGCAGATTTGTGTGCAGTGCCACAGTGATCACTATCTTCTGTAATTCCGTCCTGACCCTCAGGGCTTTAAAGGCCAACTTAATGAGGGGACAAGTAATCAGCAATCTGGGCATATTTGGGTTAGATGTCACATAGGAATATATTAGTATGTAACACTCGCAACCTCTTGGTGCGAGAAATGTGGACAGTCCATAATAATGGGGGGATAAAAGGCCAGAAATATGGACAGATTTTTAATATTGCACTGACAAACTTGAGTTGAATATATAGGTTGTACATTAGCATGAACTTTCTGAAGAGCATGAAGTTTGAAACTCAAATGTCATTTGTTTCTGACTGCACTCTACAATGACATGCCAGTGATTTGCCAGGAAAAAATGTTATGAGGAAAAGATCACAAATATGAGACAAAACCTGGACATTCTGCAGAGATCAGGACAGTTTGAGAGGTATGCACTCAAGTGTGTGTAATATTGAGACACATCAGTCCAGAGATCATCCCATTGATGTGGCAGAAAGCCACATATTTGTTAAGGAAAACATCTGGACATCCTGAGGAATATCTGAACAGTTGAGAGGTATGAATGTGAAGTATATATTCTGAACACAGTACAGGACAACATACCCACAGTGCAAGGTGTTGTGATATTCCATTCCTGGCATTCTGTACTGAAGCTGTGTTAATGATATGTAACAGGACATGGGACTGCTATGTAAAATGATCACACAGGGGACGAGTGTGTGTGCTTTGAACAGGGACACACAGGTGAACTGTAGGAATGAAGACAGGGAAAGAGTATAGGTGAAACTCCTGCATGTACAGCAGAGGAGGGCATGTCAATGGAAAATGGTGGTAGCAGCAATACCAAACACATATTTATATGGTACAGTAAAAATATGTCTGTCACACAAGGTGACATAATGGGGAGGATGTCTGTGTGAGATGAGCATCCTTACACAAATAATGCAGAAGACCTCTATCAGGGATCTGACATACAATTGGGGTAGGGTGCATATTGGGAAGATGTGCAAAATGATATACCTGAATATGAGTGTTCTCTTCAGCAGAGGTCTTCAGCAAGGTGGCCACAGGTAAAGGATCATGGCGAATATTACAAGAACAAACCACATTTGTGGACTATCAGAGTAATATCACTACTTATCCCATGCCTTTGATGTAACATATGTGATATGGAGTGAAAACAGGAGAGCCTGCATATACGCAACTGACAACTGTTATAATACATCCACACTCTGTAACCACGCACACTGTTCTGGTACCTATATGTGCCAGTATGATCACTGCAGGATAGTTGCCTTTTACGTATGGCATATATCTGTGGCACAATCCATACTGTCACGAATGATTTACATTCCATTTAATGTTGTCAAATACCTATGTATGCAGTGTGTACATAAGCTGAACAGGTAGCACACATGCATCTGGTGTAACAACTCTCTAAGGCCAAGAACACTGCATCAGTGGGCACAGACAGTATCCCAGGATGCTGTCTAAACAACATGAAACATGACCGATCAGGCCCTCTGGAATTGCTGTTTTAACTTTAGCCTCCAAACAGGCTTTGTGCCTCATGAATGGAGAACAGCAACAGTCATCCCTCTGCACTAAGGTGGCCCATCTACAGACCATGGAAACTACAGACCCATAAGTCTCAGTAGTCTTTGTATATAAAGCCATGGAAATATTTATGATGGAAATGATCAGTAGTGATATAGTAAATCTCCAGACACTGGAATCCAACACAGTTTGGTGTCGTCAAGGGCATGATATGTCTGTTCCATCTATCAAACACAGTTTGGTGTCGTCAAGGGCATGATATGTCTGTTCCATCTAGTGGCCTTCTTTGAGAAAGTCACCAAGTTGGATGAGGGCAGAATGGTTTACACTGCCTACCTTCACCTGGCCAAGGCATTTGACACAATATCCTACTTGGGCATTGTTGACAAACTGAAGAGGTTCAGTACAAACCTGTACATCACCTGGTGGATGGCCAACTGCCTCACAGACAGGACCCATGACGTTAGAATTGGGGAGTCCACCTCTACAAAGAGGTAAGTCACAAGTGGAGTCCCTCAGGGATCTGTCCTTGGACCACTTTCTTTTTGGCATTTACTTCTCTGAAGTCGAAGCCAATGTCAGTGGTCTCTTGCTGACTAGATTTGCAGACAATTGCAAATCAGGAGCTGTCATTGAATCCCACACTGACAAAAATGTTCTCCGGGATGGGCTAATGCACACAAACAACTGGTGTCAGAGCCATAAACTAAAAATAAATGACAAGAAATGCATAATAGTATTAGTCATGAAATCATCCACCTGAAGTAACTATCGTATTGACAACACATCCCTTAGAATTGACCCAGTAGTTATGGACATGCATAGAAAGTAATCTAGCCTTTCACCATCACATGTCTACAGTAGTGAGGAACTCATTCTGTGTTGTGCAACTTATAAACATACTAGTAAAGAAAAGAAAAGTGCACCATAGGTCGCCAAATCAGTAAAACTTCACAAAGTCTCCTTTTAAAACCAGCGATCCACGTTTATTAAAAAACACATATACAGGAACTGCAGAATGATAAGCGCTTTCGCGTTGCTCCCAACGCTTCATCAGATGTAGGTGCAGTAGAAATCATTACTCCTTTTATACAAAACTCAAAACATCATCAAATTCATTTAAACAATTAAATAATTAGAACTTATAAACATAGTTCAAGGAAGTCATGGTTCCACTGTATTCCACATTCCTCAGACCTGTCTGAGTACAGTATCCCTTTTTGTATGTACTTTACCAGGCATATCCAACAATTGGAATGCTCACAAAAGTTCCTCACTAAAAGAATACAGGGTGTAAGTAAAATGTTCTTTGCAGACCGCCTCAGGGTCCTGTCCCTGTATTCTGTCTCCTACAAGCTTTTAAGGGGAGATCTATGCCTGACATACAAGGCATTGTCAGACCTCACTCTGATGGACCTCCTGCATATCTACAAAACAAACAGCACCAGAATTACCTGTTCTAAAGATTTAAAACTTGCCTGTGATATAAACAGGACCTGCTGGACAGGTAGTTATGTATCCCAGAGACTACCCCATCTCGGGAACAAGCTCCCCATCCATGCGAAGCAGAGTTCCTCCCTAACCCAATTCAAGTGCACCATGGACAGTTGGATGGGAACAAGAAATTCATCCCTGGTTTGACACCTGCATCTCTAATGGACACGGGTAACCTGTAAATGGTTAATTTTCCAAGCCCCTGCTTGTAAATGTTTCATCTGCCAAGCCCCTGCTTACACTTATCAAGGGTATCAGAACTTGTCAGAGGTTTGGGTACATGGCTAGGCTTAACAAGTGCCTTGTCAGAATACCTGGGTATGGCCAGTAAGCTGTGTGACAAAGGTGGTACCCTTCAGCTACACGTCACTGGAAGATGTGTAGGGAGGTACATGAAGAAGGGTGCATTGTACACAGTTATTGTGTGATGAAGTCTGGGAACCATGACGTTATTATGGCCTCTGATGTGCATGTCCTTCATATACCTAGTAATTGCATTGCTTTAAAGGGAGTAGTCAGCACTGCGGCCATATACTGGTGGATGTACTACTAAACCTCTACCCCAGGACACGTGTCCCATACCTATAGGTCGGATTTATAGGGTGTGATGTCCACATTATACTTGGGTGGTGTGTTTGTTTCCTGATTCAACAAATCCCTCCATGTGTCTCATCAATGCATGTGTTGTCATGGCTTTGGTAGCAGTCTTTGGTATGTTTGATACTGTCTGTATTATACTAATGTCACAGTTGGAGTCGGTGATTGCACACAAGCTGTAGTCCTTCAGGCAGCTGTTTGGACACATCATGTTTGTCTCATCTGTGATTTCCATCACTGAACTAATGGGCAGGAAAGGGCCTGGCAGACACCCCTGATATACTGACCTGATCACTGGACCTGAGATTTGTGAAAACACACATTTTAATATAGTGAGATGCCACATATGTCATACACTGGTCTACCCATTTGCTGATGTAGCTGTTTATGGGCACATATGACAGTGTTGATTGAATACCTCCTTGTGGAGTTTTGTCAAATGCCTTGACCTGTTCAAGTTCCCCATGATGATACTGTTGTCATCCTGCATTCCGTTGATAACCTCTTTGAAGACTTTTCTCAGAGTTAACGGTCCTGATGTAACAGTAACAACGTGCACAGGTCTATTGCACACACCTTGAGTATTACCAGGGTGTATGAATGAGGTCCATGATATGCTGGTCTACCTCACAGTCGAGGAGAGTCAGGATCTCTATACATGCATGCATCATTCAGAGTCTCGGATCCGAGAAAGTCTAGTAGGTCCTCCTCTAGGGACCGCAGACATTCTACTCATTCATTTTGATGTACACCCATGTATGGGAACATAGGCCATGTGGAGGGGGTGTTCAACTATGTATTCAATGGTATCAGGAAGGTGTATGTGCTGGTTCACTCCATAAGTGATCTATGATGCTGTAACAGCACATTGATTCCATATGATAGGCTTGGATGAAGGTAAGACGGTGCATACTGCCTGTTGTGATTTGGCATAGGCTTTTGACACGGAACGAACACACACACACACACACACACACACACACACACACACACACACACACACACACACACACGTGTCATTGAGAAAACCCCCAAGCTAGGATTAAACCTTGCATCGGTTGATGGGGTAAACAATTGGCTCACTGACTGAACACCTATGAAAGTTGGTGAATCAACCTGTACCAGTAGAGCTTTCACCACTGGCAAACCCCAGGGATCTGCGCTTGGCGCTTCACTGTTTGAATAGTCTTTCTCGACAGTTCAGGGTAAAGTATATGGCCTCTGCCTTGCCAAGTTTGCTGATTCTTGCATATTATGTGCAGTCATGGAGTCATGGGTTCATAGAGTAGTACTAGGCTAACTGCCCTTGTGAGCTATTTTAAGCCTAGCCAGTTCACCATGTGAGAATCAAACTCTGCACCTTGGGTCTGTAAGGGTGGTGTCTTAACCATTATGCCAGCCACCCTCTGGTAATAAGTGGCTTGTGGGAATCAAACCCTGTACCATAGAAATTCCAGTCAGTAACTTTAATCACTATGCCAACTGCCCGACTGGACCTGACCCAAGTCTACCAGTGGTGATAACAGTACAGGAGGAGCTAACACACCCACACACAACTAAATGGTGACAAAGGCTACTGTTAATGCAGTGATGCTTTCCTTTTTGGGGCCATATAGTAGTGGGTTGGAATACAGATGTAGCTAATACTTTTAACTACTTTTGCTTTACTGTTGGTGTGTGATGCGCACCATCACTCAATAATGCATTAAAGAAAAGAAATTGTGAAGCTAGGACAGTGGTGAAATGGGAATGCTAAAGTTTGACAGTATTGAGTCTCTAGAATACACCTGCTACTTAACTGACTCTGTGGCAGCACATGTTAATGCAGTAATACATTCCTTTTTGGGGCCAGATGGTAGAGGGTTCGTATACAACTGAATCTATTCGTATTACCATTGCTGTGCATTGGTGTTCGATGCACACCATCATGCAATAATGTATTAAAGAAAAGAATTAGGGATGAATGGACAGTGGTGAAATGTGGAGCAAGCAGGGGGAAAGGACAAATGGAAAACAGTGCAGGAGGGTGGTACGAAAGAACCATAGCTATCAATTTCTTCAAGAGTAAAAACTGATAATATATGCAGAGAGAGGGGTGACCATAACATAATAATGTTGCATAGCCAGGTGGACCGAATCAAGTGGGTCAAGAAGACCTGTGCAAAATGGAGAGCTTATGTATGGGACTATTTTCAGGTTTTTTTTTTTTTTGTTTTTTTTTTTTTGAGGGAGCGGAATGTTGGAGAAAGGACATGGGTATGTCTGGGTCTGGTAAGTTTGGTAGGTGAGGTAGCAATTGCAGACAGACAAGACATGAGTTTGGTGGACACCATGGATGGGGTGAGGGGTGGGGACGTCCAGGACCCATGGGCGTAAAGCTGGTTGACTGTCAGAATTGAGTCCTCGCCCACAGGACTATCATCACTGGCTGGAGCACTTGACATCTCATTCTCTTCCTCCTCGTCCTATGTAAAATGAGGGAGAGCAGTCCCTCCATTTGGAGTAGGCATGCACCAACAGTGCGTCACACAACCTATGCACCATTCCAGGCAGTTCAGCACAAATGATTAAACTCACCACCCCTGTCACTGCTCCCGGAGGGAACCACTGACCTATCCTCCGGGGCAGAACTACTTGAGGGGGCAGGTAATGCAGAGGCAGCAGAGGTGGTGCTGCCAGGTTTGTTCCCAGATGTGCAGGTGGATCCCGTGAGGCAGACCTACCCCGCTGTGCTGTGGAGCATTTTGTGATGTGGTACACATGGATGACATGGACACATTTAAGTAAAATAAAATACAACACCACCAAAAAAAGAGAGAGGAGGGCTGGGGTGAGAGAGAAGAGATTAGTACTTTTCATATGTAATATACAATACATTAATTTTACTGTTAAGACTACCACCCCCTAACAGATAACATATTACTTTTAAGACTACCAGCTCCTAACAGATGTACACTATACTACAGATTGCAGCAAGTACTTTTTTTGTTATGTGCATATATTGCACATGTGTGTTACAATTAATCCAGATTACATCTTGCAGCAGGGCATGTGTGGCACTGGTATAGAGCTTTTACATTAAATCTTTAAGGTACACATAATTGAAGAATTTAACAGTATTGTATACTTGGGAAGTGTGGTACTTAAACCCACCACCTCTGACTAAAGTCTAATGTTGTACTCTCGGATTGTGCTACAGACTAATGCATACATACTTGCTTTTATAGTTGAGATATGCATGCTTAATTTGATGCAAATATATAAAATATCAAAAAAGTTATCTTTAACTTTTAATGCTACAATAACCATAGTCTTCTGCTGCAAACATACCATATACCCCCCTCAGCCTCACCAATCTAATGACATGGGCCCTAACATTGTACTTCTTTCCATGGCAGCTGTGAAAAAAAGCAGAACAGAATACCATTATGAATACTAGTCTCGCCTATATTCAGCTTTTAAGCCTTACAAGTACTTGAGGGTACCCCTTTTCCACCTCCGGAGGTCATTGTAGTGATGCCTACATTGTTCACTAATGTGGGGGTACCAGTGGCACTGGTCACAGCCCGGGCCAAAATATCCCAAGCCTCTGAATTTTATACTGGGACCCAGAATACTCCCCCTGTAGTACTGTGGTGTTTCACTAGGAGTCTAACAAAAACCTTTGTCTCCTGGACATACCATCTCTGAACCCTAAATCTCACACCCTCTCCACAAATGTTTGCCATGTCTATCTGGGATCAAGAGCAATAGTGACTGATGGTTTCCCACCAGTTCCAGTTATTGCATTTACTGGGAGTGTGCACAGTTTGAAAATGTTGCGCAAACACAGTGCTCTATGGTGCGCACTGCCAAGCACTGTGTTTGCTTAATGGTACGCGGTGCACAACAGTGGCAAGCAGTGCAATTTCAAGGTTATTTGATGTGCAAGCAGTTGTGTAAGTGTGTTAGTCAAATGTGAAGGCCATGCCAGTCCAGAGAGCAGAAATATACTTACAGGAACATAGTACAAAGTATACTCGGTCATACATTTGATAATAAATGTGATAATATGTAGATAAGAAATTGACACATTTAGTGTCTCAGCCCTCACAATTAATATCTGCTACATGCTGTCAAGTATTGAGAGTGACTATAATATAACTATACATTCCTACACTTACACCTGTTGCCACAACAAGATTAAGAAAACACTTGTCTGTGTTGCAGTTCATTGCGATAAACTGCATTGTCACAACAGTAAAACAAAGGTTGCACACCCTGTATTAGAATCTGGGACAATCTGTACTCCAGACCTACACTTAATCCTGCTGCTGCAGGATTAGTTACATGATATTGCCTATTTTACTATACATTCATGAGGTTTTGCTGTTAACTGCAGCTCAGTGTTGCTTATTGGGTTTGCGGGATGTCCAATAGCATTAATTGAATGCATCCAGTTTCTATGTTTGGTTGTTTGGGTCCTGTCTCTTCCCTGGGCTCCAGTTTGCGCACTTCTCACAAACCAAATAAACTCAGCCAAACCTGCCATTCATTTTCTTCCGTTTCCCGTATTTGCACTGAGTGGTGCAGCACTCAAACACTAGAAAAGGAAAAAAAATAAAAAAAAAGAGAGAAAAGGATCCCCAAGGTATCAGTGCGTTAACATCTGCTACCACAGAGTTACTTAAGTAGCAGGTGTGTTTCATAGACTCAGTAGTAACTGTCAGACTTCAGCAATGCGGCTCACGTTTCTGCACTGCTACACAGTGCGCAAACAGGTGTATTTTGCATGCGTGTACACTTTGCTAATTGTTGCACAGTGGAAAATTACATATTAAGTAATACTGCTGTTTGTTTATTGTCCATTTCTTGTGTATGGCATGACATTACTTGGGGAAAATTTAAACAAGGCCCTATTTGACAGTATGTGACATATTTAGAATACATACCATGTGTGCCACCCCCCAAACACTGCAACCCTGGTGTCTCAGTACTTTTTCCACACATATGTCACCTACACTACAGAAAGTAATATCGAATCTTGTGTCGTATGCAATGCATATCAATCTGATAATGTGTAGAATTACAACTACTGACCCATAAACCTAATTACAACTACTGACCCATAAACCTGACAAGTCTTATCTGCAAGGCTAGGGAAGTTATCTGCATGGACCTTATCCACTGTGCCATAGTTGACCTTCAACACACTTGAGTCGACCCATGCTGTTTTGTTAAGGATAGATGTTGCCTACTGAACCTCGTGGATTTCTTTGATACTGACCCTGAAGACCTGGATGACAGATAACAGGGCATACTGCCTGTGTTCAGTTATTCAAGGCCTTTGACAATATCCCCATTCTTGTCTCATAGTGAATGTCTCCCATCTGGGAATTAAGCAATACAGTACTGGCTGGATAGACAACTGGCTCTCCAACCAAACACACACACTCAAAGTTAGGATTGCACCCCCACCCACTAGTCTCTTACCAGTGGAATACCCAAAGGATCTGTGCTGGACCATCAGCTGTATGGAAACACAGCCAGTGGTTGGTGGCCTGTGGTTTACCACTTTTGCAGGTGACTGTTAATTGGATACACTCAAATTTCCCCAATGATGGCAACATATTACAGAAGGGGCTGACAGAGACAAATGATTGAGGACAAACTTGCAGACTGAACCCTGCAAACGATGCCTCATTGTCCCCTTTTTGAAGTACTCCTGCTAATTATGGTATACATAGCACTCCTCTCGGCTCAAACAGTGTTGTGAGACTTGTGAACACATGTTCATAACAATCTATACTTTCATCACTATGTGTCCATAGTGATGAGACAAGCATTCTGCATTGTGCGCATCATACGTATGGACATCGCATCCAAGACCAGGGAGGTCATAGCTCTATTGTACTCCACCATTTATGAGACCACTAATTGAGTATAAGGAGCTCGTCTGTCTATACCTCACCAGACAACTGCAGCAGTTGGAGAAAAAATTGAGGTTTGTGACTGGGAGAATGCAGGTCCGCCAAATATCAGATACATGGAAATACTACAAGACCTGTCACTGTACTCAGTTTCCTGCAAGCTGCTGAGAGGAGACCTATGCCTGACCTACAGAGAAGTCAGACCCTGTCCTACTGGAAATGCTGGACATCTGCAAATCAAATGGGACAGGAATCACTTGGCCAGGGTTCTCAACCTAGCCTGTGACATAAATGGAACATGCAGGGGAGGCAGATGCACCTCCCAGTGACTCACGCTCCTCTGCTATAGGTTCCCACTGTATGTGAAGTAGTGCTTCTCAATGATCCTGTCAAGCACAACCTTCACTACTGGTTGGGTGATTGTAAAGTTACCTCTGTGCTGGCACCTATGTCTCCCAGAGACAGGCCAGGTTGTTGCTGCTCACAAAATCGCTCTAACAATGACCATCTAAATGTGCTTAAAAAGGGCACTTGTGTTTTTTACAAAGCTAGGCTTCTGTTGCCCCATGCATATTGACAGCCATGTACTCGTAAAAATTACAAATACAATATGTGAGAGATGCAGTTGTACAGTGAATCTAGTATAAATGCTTTGTCTGTCAGGTAACAACAAACCCAGGTATCAAACAGGTTGTCAACAGACAGACACACACACTTCACCTCCTCAACTGACCAAGGGCACAACACAACCCAACATACACAGAGGTAGTTATTAGAAGCTTAGCAAAAGAGCAGAGACCTCATAAATGCAAACTTTATGCACACATTACAGTCCCAAAGGAACCCACTACACATAAAAGCAAAGGTATCAGTGTGTCAGCCATTAAGGCAAAACACCTGAAAACAATGTCTTGGTCATAGGCAAATCCATAATGAGACACACAGATGTTCTCCCTCACCAGGTTTTACAAGGGGAAAGTCACGGTCAGCTGCCTGTCAGTTGCCAGGAACCACAAAATCATGTACGCACTCAAGTTTTTCAACAATAAGCACAGTTACACCTCTGCCGTACTCCATGTTGAAGTTAATGACTTGAAACATGCCTCACTGGGCTATATGAGGAGAAATATGACTGAGCTCTCAGATTCTGTCCCAGACAAGTATACCCGTAGCCCTAAGCAGCATTCTACCTTCACCCAGGATGATGCCTCAGTACAAACCAAATAATTATCAACTTCAACAGTTGGCGTGGCTACTGGTGTATGTCAAGGGGGATCCAGTATTTGTCAGTCTGGGATGATATGGTCGACAGACGACGCTGCTTTGCCAGGGTTGGTCTTCATCCGTCACCTCTTGCCTTTCGGTTACTGGCCAGAGTACTTGCTTCCCCCATAATGCCTTTTTAGGCAATGTCATAAGAACAAAATTCCTGACATAAAAATATCCCCAAAAGACAAACTCATGGTTATGCTGCTTAATGCTAGGGGTGTAATCCAAAACTACACTGAATGGAAGCGCTACTTAGGAAGATGTCTACATTTGTGCAGTCAGAGACGTGGTTTAGAGCCACAGAGAGTACTTCAATGAAAGGCTATAATGTTTTCCACACATTCAGGCCACATAATGAATGTGAAAGAAACAAAGGAGGATGTGTATCCATCTTCATGAAGGACAACTACACCTCAAGACTGGTTACGCAGTATGGCTCTCTAGAGTTACTCCAAGACCAGCTAGCTGTAGGAAAGACCCCCCCCCCCATGTCATTGTTGGCTTCAAGTCCACTAGCATGAATCATGAAAACTATACAGTGCCTTCCTGGACCTACTTGAGTCACTAATACAGCCAAACACCCAAGGCATGGGTGACCTTAACTGTCCTTCCATTGATTGGGAAAAATGTACAAGCTCAAACACAATTGCCCTAAGGTTCCTGCACTTTCTAAACACAAATGCTCTGGAACAGTTAGTCCGCACCTCCACAAGGGGATGGAATGTCCTTGACCTAGTACTCACCAGCATGGGAGATCACTGTACCACCCCATGTGTGAGACCCTCCCTGGTAAGGTCTGACCATAAATCAGTCATGTTCAATGTAATAATCATACCTGACCACACCCCGTCAGGATCCAAAAGGTTGAAAGGTTTCTCCAAAGCAAATTGTAGCCTCCTAAGCAATGTCATACGTAGTTTCAAACCCTGTGCCACCACTGACGGTAAAGACTCTTTTATACGGAGATGTACACAAATGCTCTGTATAGTTTTACAAATGTATAAACTTAACCGTTCCAGAACGGATCAAAACTTGCTCACTAAAAAACAAGCTGGTGTGGTGGACATCTAACATAACTAGATTATACAACATGAGAAAGAAAGTGATGTCCAGGAATTAGAGGGAACAGCCTCGGCAGAATAACACCCTCCATAGCTTGAACAAGCAAATAAAACATCTTGGAGAAAGTCCTTTAAACCTAATTACAAAATTAAATTGGCACCCATAGCCAGGGATGATCATGAGAGATTCTTTAGCTATGTCTGTAATGTAAAAAGGAAGGCCCAGCTTTCCACCAAATTCATAGTGGATGTTACCAGTCCTACTGAACCTGAGGACATCGCCAACCTGTTAGCAGACAGATTTTGCAAAATACCCCTGTCTTCAGCAGTCATACCCCAAAGCATACCTGTTACCAGTTCTCTTCCTATTATTTCCAAAGAACAGGTCATAACTGCACTTGCCAAGGCCAAAAACACCTCCTGTATGGGACCGGATAACATCCTAGGCTGCTTACTAAACAGTGTAAAGCAATAGTTAGTGGAACCACTGGGTACTCTCTTCAACCACAATCTAAGTACTGACTTTGTCTTGGCAGAGTGGAAAACAGCAACCGTACTCTTCTTACACAGGGGGGGGGGGGCCTTCAACCGACCCTGGGGAACTATAGACCTATAAGCCTGACCAGCCCTGTCTGTAAGGCCATGGAGAAAATCATCTTTGATCTTAACAAGGACATTGATTACCTTCAAACTCTTGACCCAACCCAGTTTGGCTTCATTAATGGCAAATCATGCCTGTCAAACCTAGTGGAATTCTTCAAGAATGTCACCAAATCCATGGATGAAGGCATATCAGTACATACTGTCTCTGTTGACTTGGCCAAGGGCTTTGACACATTCCCTCACTCAGCATCTATGAGAAACTCATGCAGCTGGAGATTAACCCATACGTCATTAGATGGGTAGCCAATTGGCTCACTAACAGAACGCATGCAGTCATACTTGGGGATTCCACCTCTGCCAGCAAAATTGTTACCAGTGGTGTTCCACAAGGGTCTGTGCTGGGCCTCCTACTGTTTGGAATCAATTTCTGAGAAATTCAGGAGAACAGATGGCCTGTGGTTCACCAAGTTCACTGATGACTGCAAACTGTGTGCAATTGTCGAATCCCCAAACAATGTCAACATACTACAAAATAGGCTTGCATACATAAATGATTGTTACCAAAGCCAAAAATGTTCACTATTATCCCTTTCAGCAAAGGAGAGGTACTGCAAATTACACTATTAATAATACCCCCTATTTTCCAACCCAGTGGTGAGAGATTTGGGATTGCAGGCTGATACCAACTTCAGCTTTGATCATAATGTGCCCACAGTGGTAAGGAAGGCCTTTTACGTTGCACTTCTCATAAGTAAGGGTATAGCATCCAAGACTAAGGATGTTATCAGTCCATTATACTCCTCCCTCATCAGACCAACAATGGAGTACAGTTCTCCCATTTGCATGTACCTCACCAGACACCTGCAGGAGCTGGCGAGACCCAATGGGTTTCTCACCAAGAAAATCCAGAGACTTAAACACATGACTTACATGGACAGACTGAAGGTCCTGTCACTGTACTCTGTATTTAGACTGCTGAGAGGCAACTTGTGCGTGGTCTACAGAGCACTCTCAAATCCTGCCTTAATGGAAATGCTGCACTTTGGAAATTGAATGGGACAAGACACACTCACTGTAGGGACTCTAACCTAGCCTGTGACATCAGCAGGGTATGCTGCAGAGACTGATATGTCTCCCAGAGATTGCCACTGCTATGGAACAAACTCCCATTTCATGTGAAACTGAGCTCCTCAATTTTTCTGGAGCACTTATGAGAATTTGCCTCCATGACGGCCCTAAACATATGTTGAGTGGCACGGGAAGTGACACCTGCAACAAGTTCAGGAAGGACAGCAGGCCCTCTCCAAGCACCCCTATCAATCCTCCTGTGTGGCACCTCACCCACACTTTGGCTACAGAGATATTCAACAGGCATTGTAACCACACTTCCCTGACTAATGTCCTCGCCCTCCACCTGTCCAATATCTGTGGGCTGAGTGGACTGGGTAGGCATAGGCCTACTGGCTGTGTCTGATGGAAATGCAGGGGGTGGCTGATGGAAATGCAGGGGGTGGCTGTATGTCAATCTCTGTGTCAGATTTGATCTCTGCACTCTGCGACTGTGCCTCGGTTTGGCCACCATCATCATCAGTGTCTACTGATACATTGACATCAGGTGGCACAGGTCTCGCAGTCCCACTGTCATGTTCACCTGTGATTAAAAAGCAAGAAACCTAGGAATATATTAACACCTGCACTACTATAGTGCAATATACACTAACAAACTAATAGTGTTGCCACTATTGCAAAGAGTACAGCAGTACACACAACAGGCCTGAGATCAAAGTCGCACACTACAATATTTCTTTAAATTGATCAGCAATACTGACATACAAATATTTGGCTTACAATCCACAGGAAACTTATTGTGCTGTAGTCCAGACAGTCCTAGAAGAAGTTAGGCAAGGGATAAGGGCAACATCATCACAACTGACCGTAACACAGCGGGTAATACATTTACCCCTTTATATGTGCCTTACAACTCTTTCAACAAGAATGTGGCTGACAACTCCAACCTAAACTTATAGCTGTTGCAATCTTCAAATCCCCCCCCCCCAAAAAAAAAAAGACATGACACAGAATTAACATATTTATTTTAATTGTTTTAGTATACAACAGTATTCAACTGTTCAGATAACAAAGCCTACATAGAATTTGCTCCTGGGACTTGCTATCTCGAAAGGTGTTGCGCCACATCCAGGACATGCTGTACTGCACTCTCCTGGGAGCTGTCTGGATCTGTAATATTTGCCATGAGCTCTTCATTGGGTTTAGTGGTTGTTCCCTAGCAGGCCCTCCCCAGGTAACCATTTGGTTACGACCCACTGCAGCTATTTGCCTCTATGCAGATGTTATCATGTTGGTTGCCCTGTGGTACACTTGTTCTATGTTCTGCCGTGGCCACTCTTTGCATTGAGGTTTTGTACAATCTGATGCTATATCCTCACCTTCCTTGCCATATCTCCCCATCCCTTTTCCAGGAAAAAAAGCACCATTTTGCCAAAACCCATCGATAATGACTTGATTTTTGGCATCAGTGAAGCAGGGTCTTTGTGGATTGACAGGCCTGAGGGACACACTTGTAGGTGTTCTAAAAAGACAACAGAGGTATAATGCATATAAATATCACATAACTACAAAATAAGTTTTTCCAGATAAAACAGAAAAGATAGCCAGTCAGTATTACCTACTGGAGAAACATAAAACCGTTTAGAGATGTGAAATACTAACATGTAGGATGCAAAACAAGGAGAGTAACAAGAGCAGCATATCCTTGTTTGTGCCATAAGAGTAAATCACCATTGCTCCCCTCAGAAAAGAACAATCCATTCTTGTTTGTGCTATAACAGTAACTCATCTTTGCTCCCCCCCCCCCGACGAATGAACAGGAAAATGACCCATTTTGCTAACAAACAAAATCTTTTTGAAATGCTAAAAGGGCTATCAAAGACCCTGTCCCTGAAACATTTGTACACATTTGTCATACAGCATTACATTTTTGTGTTGTCACATTATTCTTAAATACATTCCAACATATGCAGTATGTAGGTGACAAGATGGGAGCACACCTGCTGAAGTTCAGTATTCCTCTGTACAGAAATATCCTGAAGGAACTGCATTTTTGCAGTCTTCCAAACATACAACTTTCCTCACTATCAGTTTGGCTAGCTACACGTTTGCCTTTTTATAATGGTATAGATTATTAATGGATTGCATCTGTCTTTATCTGTGTTTCATAGATGCTAATTACAACATAAGCAGCAGAATTGCATACTTATCAACCAATCCAACATGGTGGAGCTGTTCAACAATCTATAAAGCATCCATGTAAACTCCATGTTTTTTCCTACAGATGTCAAAGCTTTTGGAGTACAGACACTGAAAGTTTCAACAGACAGAATGTTAGGGGCTGCTGCTGCTTTAAGCCATTTGTATGTGATAGAGGCTGAAGCCAATGCTGCTGCTGCTGCCAGTAGGCCTAGAAGTTAAACTCCTGTAAACTATCACAACCTACATGACTTGGAAATTGTAGAGAGGTACAGGGTGGGTAGGGACACACTATAGGAACTCTGCGATCTCTGCCACCCTCAACTCAGCCAGAGCCAACTGAGGGGAACCCATCCCAGTGGAAACTAAGGTATATGTAGCCCTTAGAATCTTGGCTACAAATACTTTTCAGAGACCAACATTGGACATGCAGGGGGTGTCACAGGCATCATTATCCAGGATCCTCCACCAATTCCTGGATGTTAGACTCCAACATGCCAGTGAGTATATACATTTTCCCCGTGGCCCTGAGGAGAGGGCCAGAAATATGCAGCAGTTCTCCTGGGTAGCGCACTACTGTGAAGCATTGGGTATCATAGACTGCAGTTGTGTAGAACTTTAAGGCACCACCTGGGGAACAGGGTAGGCTGTATATTAACAGGCTACCACTGTATCAACTGCCAAGTCATGTGTAATGCCAAGGAAATCATCTTGAACATGTGTGCTGGCAATCTTGGCAGTTACCACAACTCTCATATCTGGCACACATCCCAACTATACCAGATGTGTACTTTGGGAAGGGGTTGGATATCCCACAGGGTCATTTACTGGGAATGCAGGCTATGCACTAGAACCATGGCTGATGACACCCATCAGAAATGCACACACTCACGGATGAATGCCATAATGAGAGACACGCTCAATCCAGAAATGTCATAGAGCATGTGTTGGGCTGCTGAAGTCACCGTTACAGTGCCTAGATAAATCTGGAGAAGCCTTGCTGTACATTCCATGGACCTGTACAGAAATCTTCACAGTATGTGCCATGCTACACAACGTAATCCTGAGGAAGCAGCTGCAGCAAGATCAGCAAAGGGAAGGGGCATACAACCCACCACCAATGCCAAAGTCACCACAGTCACAGGCAGATGAGGACTCGGGGGGGGGGTGGGCACCAGCTGCTGTGGGTGTAGACCGATATAGGTATGCTCAGGATGCCCTTGCATTGGCTGAGACTATGCATAGCGTGCACACTCACCACCTAGGGGCCTAAAACCTTCCTCCTACTCATATACATATATTCACATCGATGCCAGGCAACTCACATAACCTTTACCTCCCCATGTATCAGCTTTGTATTGCTTGCATCAGACAGTCAGCCTTGAAGTAACACTGTGGCAACTGCTGCATTTGCAAGGCAAGTCCTAAACCTAGAGTGTATTGTTTAATAATATTATGGCATATCCTTGTATTTCATTACTTGGTACAGTAAACAAGTAAAAGGTGGGAGATTTGTACAGAAATTACCTTAACATGTGACAGCAGAGATGTATTTGATTTGTATGTGTCCATCAGTAAGTAGGCCTCATGCATCAGACACACAGTCATATCTCTCAAAAGTACTTATCACTGCATGCTCTGTTTAGCACCGTATGTTTGTACTTGAAAATCATTAAAGAGAGAAGTTAGAAAGTAATGATACACATTGCAGTTTCTGACTTCACAACCCTCGCAAGATCAAACGGGCAGGATGCAAAACAAGGAGAGTAACTAGCAACATATCCTTGTTTGTGCCATAGCAGTAACTTACTGTTGTTCCCCCCCCCAAAAAAAAAAGAACAGTCAGTTCTTGTTTGTGCCATAACAGTAACTCACCTTTGCCCCCCCCCAAAGTGTTTTGTTTGTGCCACCCAGCCTGGCCTTCAGTTGTTGGCAACTACATATCCTGTTATTCCCAGTTAATATCCTCACGCATTAAGGTCAGTGATGTAGAATGGGTTTGCACATTGTGCGTATCAGAGTACTGATCAGATACCTTTCTGTGTTTCTTGGTCATTCATCAGTTAAGACAAAGCTGTATATTTGCAAGCATGTGTGATCACTAAGTGCACTACATCCAAATACAATTTAATAAATGTACAAGTAAGAGTTTATGGTTTGATATCAGTGTACATTCTGTTACAGTTGGTTGTGTGAAGAATGACTTCATTTCTTTGCTGCAAAGCTGTTTGTTTGACAGAGGGATAAGGCACTCGGCCTGTTTTCTGAAGGTGCATTGGAGTGAGAGTTGAAATCCAGACTTATGAAGGAATATCTCATATGTACTAACATTTATTGTGTACGTCATAGATTGCTTTTCCTCATTTCAAGTATTTCTCCTTTTCCCCCCTTTTTTTCTTTTCCTGTTTTTTTGGCCACTGTTTGCATGATGTGCTGCCTAGCGCAAACACAGGAACCGGAGAAAAAGAATGTCCGGCTTGGCTGTGCTTATCTTGTTTGTGCGAAGCGCAGTAGTGCACAAACTGGATAAGTGGATCATCCAGAAAGTAGGCAGCCAAAAGTAGAAACCAGATTTAATTAGTGCTATTGCCTGTGGCAGCAAGTATAAGTGTAGGGCTGGAGTACAGATGGTCTTGGGTTCTACTACGTTTGCAAACTTTGTTTTACTGTTGTGATATCGCAGTTTATAGCAATGAGTGGAAACATGAACAGATTTTGTTTTTAACACTCTTGTGGCAACACGTGTTGGTGTAGAATTGCCATACACAGTCCTGGGTTCAAATACAGCATATTACATACACTTTTAATGTTCCACCTCCTGTTATAGTCACTCACTTATAACAGCTGACCTAGTGTACATGATATTAAGTATATCTATGAGGGGTGAGACTCTAATATTGTCATTTATTTATCTATCTTTGTATCATCACATTTATTATCAAATGTATGACTGTGGGTGTACTGTGTACTGTATTGCTATAAGTATATTTCTGCTCTTTGGACTGCTAAGACCTTCACATTTGTCAAATACACATAAACAACTGCATGTACATCAAATAACCTTGAAATTGCATTGCTTGCCACTGTTCCACACTGCTTACCATAACGCATAGTGTTTGCATAATGGTGTGCAGTGCGCACACTTTACAAAAGTGTGCATATTCCCAGTAAACACTATAACTGGAATAGGTGGGAAACCATCATTCTCTATTGCTCTTGATCCATGATATACATGGTAGGTGTTCATGGAGAAGGGTGTAAGATTTAGGGCTCAGAGAGGGGGTTGTCATAAGATTTTTGCTGGACTCCTAGTGAAACACCACAGTGCCAGGTTGCTACAAGGGGGACTGTTCTGGGTCCCAATACAAGTCAGACACTTGGGATAGTTTGGCCCAGGCTGTGACCAATGCCACTGGTATACATCACACTGGTGAACAACGTAAGCAGCACTACAACCTCCAGAGGAGGAAGAGGGTTAGCCTCGATCCTTGGATCAAGGATTTTAGGACTGAAGACTTCCCATTGATGTGTATGTATCAACTACAGAGAGTACTTGTAAGGCTTAAAAGCTGAATATAGGCAACACTGGTATTCATAATGGTATTCTGTTCTGTTTTTTCCCATGTCTGACATGTAGGAGAACAATTTTAGGACCCATAGCACAAGATTGGCGAGAATGAGGGAGGCATGTGGTATGTATGCAGCAGAAGAGTAGTGTTTATTGTAGCATTAAAAGTTTAAACTAGCTTGTTTGGTATTTTATACAATTGTATCAAACTGAGAGTGGTATTTTATACAATTGTATCAAACTGAGAGTGTGTATCTCAACTGTAAAAGCAAGTATGCATGCATTGGTCTGTAGCACAAACCAATAGTACAATATTAAACTTTAGTCAGTGGTGGTGGGTTCACATACCACACTGGGTTCACATACCACACTTCCCAAGTATACAATACTATTTAATTCTTCAATTATGTGTAAATTAAAGGTTTAAAGTAAAAACTCTGTACCAGTGGCACGTGCTCTGCTGTAAACTGTAATCTGGATAATTGGAACACTCATATGTGCAATATATGCACATGTAAAGAAGTACTCGCTGCACTCTTTAGTATAGTGTGCATCGGTTAGGAGCTGGTAGTCTTAAAAGTGATGTTATCTGTTGGGGGTGATAGTCCTTATGAGTATGGTTAAGATAATAAAGTCAAATAACTGTATTAATGCATTGTATGTTACATATAAAGGTACTAATCTTCTCTCTTTTTTTATCTTACACCATCCTTTTTATTATCTGTCAAAACGTGTCCATGTCATCCATGTGTACCACATCACAAAATGCTCCACAGTACAGCGGGGTAGGACTCCCCCTAGGGTCTGCTTGTCCCCACTAAACTGGCCTCTGCACCATTGTCCAGCATGTCTGGGAGCCAGCCTGGCAGAACCACCTCTGCTGCCTCTGCAATACCTGCTCCCTCAGGTAGTCCTGCCCTGGAGGAAAGTCCAGTGGCAGAGGTGGCGAGTTTATCACTCCTGCTGATCTGCCAGGATGGTGTGTATGGTCGTGCGCTGCACTTTTGGTGCATGCCTATGAAGGATGGAGGGGCTTCTCTCCCTCATTCTATGTAGGAGAAGGAGAAGACTATGTTGACAGCTGCAGCCAATGGTGGAGTGAGGTGGCAGTGATGACAGTCCAGTGGGTGAGGGCTCAATTCTCACTGTCACCCAGCTTGACAACCATGGATCCTGGATGTCCCCACCCTCACCCCTTGCATGGTATCCACCGACCTCTTGTGTCCATCACCATCCCTGTGTTTTGCTGTCTGCAATTGCTTCCTCACCTACCCAACTTACCAGCCCCAGACATACCTACGTCCCTTCCCCAGTATTCCTATCTCAAAGAAAAAAATTGGACACATCTATGCATATCTCTCCGTTTCACGCACATTTCTTCTTGACAAACTTGATTCAGTCCAGTTGGCTATACAACATGATTGTGTTGTGGTCACCCCTCTTTTTGGAGGTGACAGTCCAAGTTCAGCTAATATTCTGCATGTATTATCAGTTTTTACTGTTGAAGGGATTGATAGCTTTGGTTCTTTCCTACTTCCTTCCTTGCACATTCCTGTATTGCTTTCCATTTGTTCTTCCTCCTGCTTGCTCCCCATTTCACCACTGTCCTATCTTCCCCATTTCTTTTCTTTAATGCATTATTGCACTATGGTATGCATCGCTCACTAGTGCGCAGCAACGGGAATACGAAATAACTTGAGTGTTAGATTCAGTTGTATTTCGAGCCCAGTACCATCTGGCTCCAAAAAGGAGCATATCATTGCATTGACTCTATGGCAGCAGGTGTCAATGCAGTTAAGTAGGTTTATTCCACAGACTCAGAACTGTTATACTTAAGCAATGCTGCCACTGAAATAGTTGCATAGTACTCCCTTATGTACCACCCATTCTTAAGGTCTCCCTTTTGACTGTCGCACAGTGCTACGCAAACAAGATAAGCACAGCCAAATCTTCCATTCATTCCTCCATTGCCTGTGATTGCGCTAAGCTCGCATCACGCAAACAGTGGCCAAAAAATAATAAAGTAATAATAAAAAACTAACGGAGAACACAATTTGCACCCAAATGAAGAGGAGATTGGACGTTAATGAAACGAAACCAGGGAATTGTGTGCTGCTTCCTTGCATTTCTAACCTTGACAGATGTACATGTAACACTTTGCAAGTCTGACACACACCCACCTGATGTAAACATTCACAGTTGCCATCCATACACTGAGGGAGTGCCTGCGCGATGTTTACATTTGCTACATGGAGCCAAGGATTTGGGATTCAGCAATTCTGTTGAGCTCAGACCTCATTTGCATCTTCACTATTCTGGCAGCCCTGAATCTACATCAGAAGGCAACTGTGTAGCTAGGGGAACTGAATTGTTTGTGTTGAGCACAGAAGAAAGGATATTACTTTGGGATATATTTGCACAGAGGGGTACTGATTTTTACGATAGACCTGCATTTCGTCAGATACATATTGCATATGCTGACATGTAACTATGAATAGTCTGTTTAATGGATTTTATATTTGTTTTCATTAGCAATCACTTTTACACTTTATCTGCCTGTATTACTGACAAGTGTACCATTCATTTGGGGGTGAGGGGGCAAAGCTGCATTTGTGTTGTTGCACAAAAAAGGATTATGTTGCTATTCTCCTTTTGTTGCATCCAGCCTACTGTCCTATGTTCAGGTCAGTTCTGTAGAAATCTCACACAGTTCACTTTTTATTCTGTCCATGTAGACTCCTTTCCGTGGCAGTATTCCAGAAGTTTTGGAATTCACAGGGAATACCAGCACGAAGTCTACACTGTTGTTTTATAGCTTGTTGAATAACTCTTGTGTTGCATTGGTTGATTTGCATGCCATAGTGTTTATCTTGTTTGCGTGGGGGTGCGTGCTGCTGCACGGCGCTTACTGAATTTAAAAGTTCTGTACCTTTGGGCATATCTCACTGCAGCACACACAACGGAAAACCACTGTGTAGGCTTTATTGAATCCCACTGCATGTCATTCACAGCAGATAGTCTGTTAAAAAGCTGGAGATGGAATTGAATTTAAGGTTTAACTGCCTTTAAACAGATCTAAGAAGGTAGCAGCTTTTTCCAGGAAAAAAAAACTTGTAGTAAAAATACAGTTATTACATTTTGCTATGTCCTGATAGATTTCTTTCTACTTGCATTTATTTTATGTACCTAGGTAATTTATTTAAATATTAGAATTCATAGAGCCTTCCTTCTTGTGGATTTTTCTCTTCTTTCTCTGTGATTCATATTTTTTATATGCAGATATGCCCCTTTACTGAAAAAAAGCAATACTAGTATGATCGTCTGTCTGGAATTGTGCAGTAAAGCTTATAAATTAGATGTTTCTCTTCATGTGACGTGGAATAGAATTAGCCTTGGAGTAAGCAGCACAGCAACAGTCTACTTTGGATGAAACTTAAGCCAAAAACAGAATTCTGAATGTTAACATTTAATCATTAATGTAACTTGCATGTATTTTCTTCATACATTTCTAAAATGTCATATTTTTTGAATCTGTAGTACTTATCTAAGCCGTTGCATTTAGCTTTGCAGTACATTTTATTTTTTACTCGTAAGGATATGCTGCATGGTCCAGACTCTTAATCCTGACACCCTGTAACAGTCTAGCTAGGAAAATGGATATGACCTTGTCAGTATAGGCTTAGCTAGTTCAGTAGTAGCCTGAAACCACAGGATATTAGTGAACAGGAATATCTTGTAGTGCTGGAACTGCTCGTTTTATAGACAAATGATTTCCTGCATTTTTGTGATTAAAATATGAATCTAGAGTAGACGTGTCCAACCTGTGGGCCGCATGCGGCCCTCGGAGCTCTTCCATGCGGCCATCAACCTCTAACTGCAACATTGATGTACGCATGCACCAAAACACTTTTTTTGTTTTGTGTTTTTCGCTCCCATGACCTGTAACGCTAATGTTGACGTGCGCATGTGCCAAAGCACCCTTCTAGTTTTGTTTTTGAGCCAAAAAAGGGTCGGTGTGTTTATGCCATTATTTTGTGCCGAACAATCAGTGTGCGTGTGTGTGTGTTCTCGCTGAAGAGGGACACATGTATGGACTTGCCGCTGTTGCCTTTGAAAGGGACAGCAATTACCTGTGTTAATAGGCAAGTACGGAGTGAGTGAGTGCATGCATGAAAGCAGAATTGCGTGCGTGAAAGTAGAAGAGTGTGTGTTTATGTGTGTATGTGTGCATGACAGAGAGAGATGCATGCACAAAGAGGCTAACCATGATCAGTCTACCTACTGAACACAAACAAGTTAGCTCACAAATATATCATACATTAAGAGTACACTTTCATTAAATTGTGGCTTTCCTGACAGGGAGAGTGTTGTATTGAGCATGAACTCATACCTCTTAACTCTATGGATTTTCAAAGAATGTCTGAATATTTGCCTCTTCTTTCAATTTGTGTCTTTTGCTTAGGAAATAAAAGTAGTCATCCAAGGTAATGCAGTCCAGGGAGTAAGAATGAGACAGCAGCCTGGACTGACTATGTTGGACTGTAGCATATAAAGTTGTATTGTTTTTTCAGACAAACAAAAAAGCACCTAGTACTGTTTTTTTTTTCATTGGTGGGTTCTAAGCAGCGGTAGATTGGACAACAGTAAGCATAGCTTTAGCGGATCATCAATACTGGCAAATCAAGTGGACACAGTGTCATTTTTTAAATATTGGGGATTTTAGTGTGTATGTGTGTGCTTATGTGTTGGGAGTGCTGCAACAGTAGATGTTTATTAAAGACCGAGACTTGCGGACTTTAGAGAATGTTTCTTTGTTTCAAAACCTAATACTTGGGTACGCATGCCAGAAGTAGATTTTTTAAGACCTAGTTTCTTGCCATTTACAGTGGATGGATGTTTACATTTAATGGACAATGTATTCGCGTGGGCCTGTGGGGTTCTGAAGGATGCCAAGCCTGCCACTGCCAATGTCTTGTAAAGTGACCTGGAAATGGATATTAGGATGCTACTGAAAAAATATAGTAAGTGGGCTTAGAAATATAGTTTAATTAAACAAAGTGTACTTTCAATTTACAGGCCATAATTTACTTTATTTCAGGTAGTCCAGATACTGGTAGATTGTATACCATTAGACTTAATTAGGGAGAGCTTTCATTCTGAGGAAACAAGCAGCCCTAGTTTCAGTGAATGCTCTGTGGTTGCTTGCAGGTAGGAAGTTGCAGGATGTTGATGCAATGTGTTTTATTTATTATTTTAATACATTTTGTTATTTCAAAGCATGGTTTTCTTTGATGCAAAAGAAGGTAGGACTGAATGAGCCATGTAATGTTTAACTGACAATTATGGGATAGAAAGATTATAAGTGATGTATAATGTTTGCTGCTACAGTTGTTTCAATGGTGTCTGTGATGCATAACTATTTTTGGGCCTGTGTCCCACTTTTATTTTTCGCTTTGTCCAAATTTCTTGCTCTAAGGTTGAGAGGTATGGTTCCATACTAAATCAGAAGTTGTATTTACCTTGGAAGACTTTTCAGCATAATTATGAAAAACAGAGCCTTTTTAATATCTCTGCCTATTTCCAGTATAAACTGCCATGTAACCTTGCAAACAACCTTCTTATTAAGCTACTTTACTTCTTTTGGAATTGACAGGTATGTTTCATCTGTTCGGACATAAGTATAGAGTGCTAATGTGACTTTGATTTCTTGCACAGTCTGTGGTTTACATAATCACAATAACTTATCTGTGTTTCTGGGTGTGTAATCAATTTAACAGTTTTAAAGATGTTTTCCAAAAATAAATAAATATATAATAAATAAATAATCCTCTCTACACTTTGAACTATTGACAAAGTCTGGGAATTTGTTTTTTTTTCAAAAGCGAAGATCAGCTTTACAGCTCAGTAAACTGTCAGTCTGTGAGTAACTTCTGCACAAATTAAAATGTGTGAATGTCAAATGGCTTTAGATTGGAGGGAAGTTTATTTTTATTTATTTTATATTTGTTTACCGGGAAAGTCAGAATGGACACAGGTCCATTTTCAGCTGAGGCCCGGGGAGAAAAGCTCCAAAAATAACAGAAAACAATATAATACAATACATGACAGAGAGAGAGAGAGAGAGACAGCAAATTATGGATGTAGTACTCGTACAATATGAGAAGAGATTACATCTCGTAACAGTGAGAATCATTGAGGTACAGAATAAACTTAAAAACATTTTTTTTACATTACAGCAAGGCAAATATCAATTTTTAGGAGAAAGCTGTTTATACATAGCTGAAGCTCTGAAACAATCTTTTGGTATGGTATGGATTAACCTGGGGATTGACACAAGTTATATGTTTGCACCAGTATATAGCATTATAGTTTATGGTTTTCTTATTGATTTACTTTTTGCCGAGCAGCTGTTTGTTGATTTATTGGTGGTCCTTTCGGTAGTGGGAAATTACATGGATGAATCCATCTCTAGTATGATTTTTTTTTCAGATATTTTGACTTCCAGACAGTTTCATTCAGTGAGTGGGTGTCATGTGATTACTGAGGTTGCCTATTTTACAAGTAGGGTCTTTTTTTTTGTGTGTGTGTAAGAGAGAGAGAGATTTAATATGTGTACTGAATATAATGTTGCAAATGGAATTCTTAGTTAAACATGCCCCTCTTCTTGGGCAACTAGACTTGAGTAACCAATATTAGATCTTAGCCATCCAGCTGGGAAAGGTTAATATGTGGATTTTCCATCTGGTTTGATGAAGGCTATGCTACTTACCCAAGGACTACATTTATGGCTATCCATCCAGCCATCGTGTTGCTGAACTACATTGTTTAATAATGAGAGGAGCTTTTTACAGAAGTTGAAGGTTTTTGTGTCAAGAACCTGTCCATAAAAAATGGCTTGTTTATGTTGCAGTGAAGGCTGTGGTCTTTGTAGTAAGCGTTTTAAGTATAACCAGTATTTCTGAGGTAGAGGAAGTCTCTTAAGGCAGGATCTTTCTTAGCCTGGAAAGCAAGCTAATGATGAAATTTATAGGGGCCAGTGAGAGAAACAGGAAAGCAAGAAGCTTTTTAGTCTGTTTGGATAACTAAGTGAACTTAGTCCTTTGACCTTTTTTGTCAGAAATGGTTGTAGTCTTTCTTTTGGCAGGGTGTTTTGCTGAGGCACATGCCAGAAGGGGCACTGCACTCAGTAATGGCTCTTGTAAAGGAAGAATACAGGGATGTTATGACCTCCTTGTCCCTGGATGAGATACCCTTACTAATGAAGTGGGCCATGTAAAAAGCTTTCCTTACAACAGAGACAATGTGGTAGTCAAAAGTCAGGTTTCCATCAACCTGGGTGCCCAAGTACCATACGATTTATTGCATGCTTACAACATTGTTATTAATGTGATAATTTGTGGGGACATCACTCTCCTCATAGAGGATGATGATGCATTTTTTGGCATTTAGCTTGAGGCCATATTTCTGGCACCAGTTATTTGTTTGTGAGAGACCCTTTTGTAACTTATTCAGAATTGTTTTATTAAGTCAGTAATGTGAATTCTTTACTTTATTGCAAATTTGTTGGGTTATGTTTGTGGATTACAGTATTGTAGGACTGTTGATGTTGACATTTTACGTAGTTGGACTGCTGGAATGGTTTTCCCAGTGAGAAATGCTAGTGCTGTAGTGAATATGTTTATTTGTAAAAAGAAATATATATATATATACATATATATATATATATATATATATATATATATATATATATATATTAACGAAGATGTTAGAGTTAACTGTTAGATTACAGAATTAGAATTAGAATGAGAATTAGAATTTTAAGGTAAATATTAAGCATTTATTACATTTATTCATTGTTCAAATGCACCTACAGTACATCCAGGAGGTTGACTTGTGGTCTTTCGGAGCAACAAAAGAGTTAACTATATGATATATTTTATATGCGGCCCCAAGACCATTTCTGTTCACTCAATGCAGCCCCAGCAAGCCAAAAGGTTGGATACCCCTGATTTATAAAAAATGCTCTAGGAGTGATCACTACCTCACCAAGTCCAGGTTCCCTTGAAGCTTTATTTAGCACTGCAAGCAGCAAGAGATTGTTCCAGAATGGGAAATACTTTCAGCCTTCATGTTTACAAATTAGTGCTCCACAAAAGTGAGATATCTTATGGTCAGGAAGGCAGATTCTGTCAGAGGTGTGTGTTGCATAGTTTTTTAGCCTTAAGTTGCAATGATGGTATATAGCAGCAGTGGGGTCATATCAGAATTGCAGCCTGTAAAGCAATGCGCCTTTATTAATACACAGATGAAGGAGGGAGGGGTGCAGAATAGCATTAAAGGTTTGGGAACTGTAGCATTTGGGAAATACAATATTTTACTTTTGTGTTGTTTAAGTGGAGCAGTTTAGAAAACCAAAGGCCATTATTGAAGAAAGGGTAATTTAGTCTAGTCAAGAAAGGAGGTGCAACTTTTCATAGTTACATGATGAAGCAAAGAAAAAAGCAGTGATTTTGATGTGCATTTGCCAATAATGTTTCTGTTAAGAACTTATGAGAGAGAATTGTTACTTAACACTGGAAGTGCCCAGAATAAGGAGTTTAATCTCAGTCTTTATTGAGATGAAAAAAGAGTCCTGGAAAAAAATTTCAAACTAAAATTACGTTGCTGAAGCCTGGTACATGGCAGTCATTGTAAAATTCTTTGAGAACTGGCAAGACAACCGGTAGTGAAATGGATGAGAGAGAGAGAGAAAGGATAGGCCTTGTGAAGACTGGATGAAAGCAGAATTACAGCCGCAGTGGTGCAGTGATTAGCATCGTCGCCTCACAGTAATAGGTTCTCCCATTCGATTCTCAGCTGGAGCACCTTCTGTGTGGAGTCTGCATGTCCTCCCCATGGTCAAGTGATGTTTAAAAACATGCAGGTAGGTACGTGAATGGGTGTGACCTCTTTGGAGGTTGGGCGTCGGGCTGGCAACTCAGCACCGTAAAAAAAAATCAACTGCCAATCATTAGTGGATCGGAGTTCCACTGTGGCAACCCCTAACTGGGAAAAGCCGAAAGACATTCGTTTTTATCAGTTACATTGATCATAGTTTTCTTAGGGGGGTTATTTGTTTAACTAGGTAAGACCACTAAACATATCACTTTTTATGCATAGCCTAGGGGGGGTTGTCTGGTTAAGTGACTTGCTTAAAGCCCCAAAAATAAAATAAACTGAAGGGATCAAACTCTGGACCACAGACAGTAGCTTATTAACAGCTCATAGCTGTAATCGTGTGTTAACTGCTAGGTCAATGATAAAAGCATTAACATTTAAATAAATGTTATTGGGTAACAGGACCCAAGTAAACTTGGATTTTGGTAAGGAAGGTCTTGTTAATAGAATCTAAAAGGATTTGTTTGACGGGGTGACCATGATATTGGTTTAGAAAGGTTCTTGACCTGACCTATTTCAGTTATATTAAGGCATTTGACACAATACTAGTACTACATTTGTGAAGTAATTATGAAATCTCAGAGGTACTGCGATAGCAGTAGGCTGAAACATTGACTAGGCTGTGGGACACACCGCCTTATTAAATGTAGTCTTCTCAGATGAAGGAACAATGAAAATGGAGTACCATGGGGGAAACTGCTTTTTTATTAACTGTATTGAAAAAAAATCTATAAAGAAAAGTTTGGATATTTGCTGGTGACATTGGTACGTAACCATGGTCTTGCAAAAGAATGTTAAAGAAAAATTAGGTTAAATTGCCAGAACCAGAATGGTCTCTCTTGGGAATTTGTTGAGGAAAACCCTAGAAAAGAATACAGAGTTTGTAGGGAGACTTGTGAGTGATGAGAGGGACGTGGAAGTAATCCTATTTGATGACCTAAATGTCAGCAGGCATGGAGTCTCATGAAATACTGGGAATGTTTAGGAAGAGGAATCACAACAGAAAATTCAGAGTGTAGTATCCTTTTGCATAGACACTTACGGACAAGGATCATAGCAGCATTTCGGAGAACAGCAATAGAAGTGCAAAGTTTCTTACAAAGAAGGTGTTAAGAGTTTTCTGTATCGTGAAGAAAGAGGGCAAATGTAGAATATGCTAGAAATGTAAATACCAGTGGTGAGTATCAGTATAGTCCCCAGTTGGTGTTGCAAGTGTAAGGCTTGAATATGGTATGCAGTGGCTAAATCCTTTTTATCTGAGACAGTCATGTCTTAATTTCTGGTGTATGGCACATAGTGCAGACTGACCATTTGTAGGTCAGAAACCTCTTGGCAATGTAACTTCTGGATGGCCAAGATGGTTTGCTGGAGGGTAAAACTTCATATGCAGCAGTTTGCTCTAAAGGCCTACCTAAGACTGGGCAAGGGGATTCTTATTTTTAAAATAACCACGGGGAAAGTTCTTAAAATAACACTGATGTAAAAAGATCAGTTTCTGAAAATAAACCGATCTTTTATGTTAGTGTTATCTGAGATTATGATTTTGGGGGACCATGTATACACGTGCTTCTGTAGAACTAGAGAAAGGAAATGACAGAGAAATTGCTTTGAATGTAAAAATGAAAAGTTTTGAGAAGCTGCTCATGAAATACCAGGCATTACAGCTAGATAACTCATGTTTAACTTTTGTTTTCAGAGCAAAAGCGTACACTAAGGGTTTACATTTATTTAAATACCCAAAACTATGTGATCTCTGGGTCACTGTTTCATCATGAATTTAGACTTATTTGACTGCACAGGTTTTGAACTGATGCAAATTATGGTGCGTGATAATTTAGGGTAAATGAACTCCCTTGAAGAGCAGATCCAACATCTGGAAGAAACTAATAAAAAGGACTTGTTATTCCCCAATGAGTTGTATGAATTCTGGTCTTTTTTTTTCTTTTTTTTTTTTTTTCAGTATGTAGACTATTACGGTTCATCTATTTTCAAAAGGAAACGAGAGTATTAGGGACAAGACAGATTACAAGATTTAGACAGCATATCTGGATCCTCAGACGGGTTGGAAACGTAAGAAACAAACCCATAATCCTGTTGCATCCAACAGCTATGGTGATTTAGTCTGATTTTTAGCAGAGGGTGCCCTGCACAGATCACAGAGTCTGGAAGAGAAAAAAAGCGAAGGAACAGGAGGTGAGTTTAGAGTCGCAGCCTACCAACCCCAGACAGAACTATCCGAGCAAATTCAAACAAGCAGTTCTATTGGCAGACTCAATATGGACACCTTTTGACAATGTGTCAGGTACTGTAATTGAATTTGGGGACTTCAAAATTTATAACTGCTTGCACATGGATATTAACATCTGTATTTGGGTCATCTTTTTAAAAAGGTTTTAATTGTGTTCCTAGTAGTTAACCAAATATTGTAGATGTTCTATTGGAACCCAAGTTATTTGTAAGAAAATTAAATTGTCCACTTTAATTCCTATTGGTTTGAGTCGGAAAAGTATTTTCAATCCTCCTCTCATGCCACCCATCGCCTTGTTTAAAAAATTATGTGAAAATGATATTGATTGGTGTAAAAGGAAAACAAAAACTGTTTTATAGTCTTACCCAATATGAAAAGGAATTATTGGACCTGTTGGCCAATGATAAAATTTTGAGAATAATGAAACTTGACAAGGGTATGGGGGGGGGGGTTGTCATTATGAACCATTATATGTATTCTTCCAGAATGTTAGAATATTGGGCTAATGATGAATTTTTTTCTGAGGTTTAACATAATGAAACTAATATCGCATATTAGGCAATAGATATGACTTTGGAGGATATATATGGTTCTTATGACTTTACCTGTTAAATTAAGAGATTTTTTTTTACAGTAAGAAATCTTAACATCCCAGTGAATGTTTTTTGGTATACCGAAAGTACATAAATCAGTACTATACTCTCAATTGAGACCAGTTGTAGCTCTAGTAGATTCCAAGACAGAGCTATTAGCAAGATATGTTGATTTTAAACTTAAAACATTTTTGTTAGATAAAAGATGTCTTTAAGATTCTTGGCACCGTTTAGAAACGTTAGCCAAGACTAGTTATTTACTTTTTTTAACCTGACTGCCTGTTTGTGACTGTTATTAAAGGTGTATTTTTTTGGTAATACTTTACAAGCAAGTCATAGTCCATTCTGAGGTAGATATTATATATACATCAATGCATGGAAATGGTGCTTACTAATATTTTTTTTTTGCATATTATGAAGGTGAATATTTTAAGCAGCTTAAGGGTATTGCTATGGAGGCAGCATAGACTCTTTTATTCTTTGCTGATGTTGTGTTGTGGCACTGGAAGACTAATGTAATTTTTAATTCCCCTTTTTCATCCAAGATGGAGACATACCTAAGGTACCTGGATGACATTTTCATTTTATGGAAAGAAAGTGTCAAGGAATTACCATTTATGAAATTTATTAACCATTCTGCTAGCGGACTGACAAAACTTTTTGAATATTACACTCGCTAAAAACATTTATGTAAATAGGTATGAGTCGAACATTTACAGAAAATACACTTTTTCAAGTGGTTACCTAAACTTCGACAGTCAACACCCTTTATGGCAAAAAAGTCTAGTGAAGGGGCAGCTAATTAGGTTGAGTAGACTTGTATATGATCATCTTATTTATGAAACTGAGATCACTAAATTTATGTAATTTACTTAATAGCTGTGGTTATCCATTAGCTATGTTGAAAGAATTGAGCGATTGGGTGACAACACAAAGAACTTTAAGGTATGTTCCTCTCTTGTGCCAGCCTAGTGATATGGTTGTTTAAAAGAATTCCTACTAATAACAATAATTTACTACGAGCATTGGTTTTAGAATATAACAGGGATATATATTGAAAGACTCAGCACTCATTGGGACACTGTTTTTGGTGCATTTAATTGTATTAGGTCAGCAACATAGATATGTATTTAAGAACAGTAGGAATTAAAAAAAAAAAAAACGTTTTGGAACAGAATCATACTAGGGGTGAGTGTTTAGAGTATGCTCAACAAGGTATTAAGGTTGAAAATAATTCTGTTACAAATATGCAGAATAAATAAGGAATAAAATAAAGCTTGCTTAAATGTAGAAATAGTTTAGCAATATGTGATTAGCATCCATACTAAATGACTGTGGCTTGGAAAATCAGGAATTTGCTTAATGGACATGTTTTTCTACAAAATTAGCAAGAATGTATGCATTTCACACTGTCGGCAAGAAAGCTGCCCTCTTACAGACTTAGCAAAATGTAAAAAAACAGGATGTAAAGAATGGACAACAGGAAAACAATTGGTACGTGTTTTTGTCATATGACTCTGTTAAGCAGAGACATTTGAATGGATATGCTTTCATCAAGTCAGCATTTGCACAAGATTAGCATTGTTTCTCTACATGATGAAATCATATTTTTCTGCAAACACCAGTAAGCATGTTGTCATACAAAGACCAAAATATAATACCAAGGAGAAAAACAGGATGTAAAACCACTATAAAGAGACTATACCAAATGAAATTGTTATACGTATTTTGTAAAGGAAAGTTATCATTTATGCTGAACGAGAAGTAAAAAGTGGTACAGTGTAACTAAAGCTGCAGCAGTAGTACATGTGGTTTGTTATAAAAAGCTATTTATTAAATACTGCATCAGTGTATAAGTGACAGAGTTTGGTGCTGCATCGGTGTATATTCTGCAAGTTTCTGTAGGCAACAGCCAGCAAGACCTTAGGGTCTTAAGAAGACTTTGGATACATCACAGTAAGCAGCACCTTGATAATTAATTTTTCAGTGAGATTTCTATAAAAAAATTAGGTATGAAAAGTTGTGGATCATGTAAGCAGTGTAGATTTATTTTTCATGGTACAAACTTTTCTGTTCCTTGATGATATTATAAATTTCTATTAAGGGGAGATATGATTGCAGTATTAAAGGTGTAGTGTACATTGCCTTCTGTTCTTCTTGCCCAACATTTTATATTGGGAAGACAGAATGTCCTTTGACAATAAGAATATATCAACATACCTATGCTATTCGGAAGAAGAATAGTTTTAACGTTCTATACAAACACTGGATTCAGTGGAAAGATTTTAGAAAATTTTCTTTTACCGTGTTAGAAAAGGTTGCTTGCCCTATTAGAAGTAGGGGTTGAGGGTTACTGTTGGAACAGAGAGGGCTTTATTGGCAACATTTTTTTTAATGCTGAAGTTTTACTTGGCATTAATGACTTAATTTCTGTTAAGTGTATTTTAAAAGCAAAAGCAGAATGTATATGACTCGTTATGAATTGTAATACATATATATATTTTTTGTATATTGAAATTAAATTTGTTTCATAATGGTAAATTATTAAATTATTTATTTTAAATGATGGATTTTAATAAATTATACAGAATTGAATGCTTTATCATTATCCATTGTCATGTTGGATTTTATTGGAATTTTTTGAATGACTTTAAGAAGTCCCTGGTGTTGTGGTGCCGGTTGTGTTGTTTACGTTAAAGGAAAAGATCACCTATTGACTCTGATTAAGTTCTGTTGAATATTGGAATGAAAGTGCTTGGTTAATTAAAAGTTTTTGACATGATGTGACTTTTTTTGTGTTTATTGTTTGCAATAAGCATACCTTTCATAGTTTTGGTTACTTGACTTCTGGATGTTTAACATTCTGTCTGCAGCAGTATCTTCCCCAAGACACCAGAACCAGACAGCTTCCAAAAGCTATGGTTCCCTTTCACACTTCTACTCTGAAAAATCTTCAGTATTTTTATCCCTGCTTCATGATGAAGTAGCTCAGAGGCCTCAGACGAGCAGTAGCCTGCCTTCATCTCCTTTCTTGCAAATGAGTCCCCTTTGGGGAACCCCTTCACACACACATTTTAATTGTTATATTTCTGTATGTATTAGATAAAGGTAAAGCATTGTTTACTTTTGTTTTAGTGGTTCCGTTCTTTTGAGAAACCTGACATTTCTTTAATATTGGAGATATCCTGTCAGGGACTGTTATTTTTAGATATGGCTAATTTGGGGGATTGTTTTGTGACAAAATGTAGTGCTTATGTAAACCTTACTATTTTTAAAGAGAGGTTTTGTGTGGAGAACATTTAGTTGGGCAGGGACTGCTACGGGTTATATAGAGCTGGTTTATGTTTATGCATCAAAGAGTACTTTCTGAGAACAGCTCTTCATTCATAATAAAACATCAAACATTTGTTTTAGAGAATGCGTACGTCAGCAAATTTAAAACAATTGAATATTCATAGCTGGCCAACATCGCAAACAAACCATATACGTTATGTATGTACTTCATACACGGCTGATGTTTTGACGTCCTATGTACTGTTTACTTTCTGTGGGCTGACTATGACTATTCGATGGTTTTAAACTCTCTGATATGCACATTCACCAAAACAAAAGTTTGATGTTTTAGCATCAATGAAGTCATTCATGGAACATACTCTTTAGTGTATAAACATAGACCCTATACAGCTTGTGTTCACACTATGACAATTTACCTGTCATTTTTTTCTGTCTGATTAAATTTATGTCAAAGGGATTTCTGGTACTACCTATGCCTTGGTGTACTTTCACACACATACAGAGTCTGCAAAACAAGTATGCTGCTTGTGCAAGCTGTTTTACCAGCTTGCTTTCCGACTGACTTATTCCAGCATTTCTTATAACATCTTCTCAAAGCATGAATAGTTGACCCACTCCTGCTGGTCTCACTTCTGTAGTTCCTGGAAAGAGAACACTTGCCCAAAGGCCCTTGCAGACTCCACGGGCTTAGTCTTCACCTCAGCCAATGGTGGGTGACTCTGCAGTGGCCAGTAGTTGTTCCTCAGACCACTTACCTCACCGGCTTGCTCTGTAGTTCTTTAAGAAACCATGAACTGGGGTCAACCACATCATTCTCATCTATTCCAGGGTCCAAACCAGGTATGGGAAAACCTTTACGCCTTTACTGGGGCATGTTGACAGACAAGGGGATGCTGTTGGATATGGCCTGGGAAAGCGACTTAAAAAAAATATATATATTAAATTGTATAGTAAGACATTGGCAAGTACACATAGATAATCGATTCAAAAAAGCAGCACCAGAGATATTTGAAGAGAAATGCAGGCAAAGAAAGCCACCCAGATATGGAAAATTTCAAAATACAAAAATAAATGAAAATAAAGGGGAAGATAGAAAAGATTAGTAATGGAGAAGTTGAAGTATCAACTGAAGTTATGGATGGCCTGTGAAATGAAGGATTTGGTGTAGAAAATCCAACTCTGGTAATGTCACATCACGATGAAATGAGTCCCCAAATTGAGGAGAAATTGTGTGAACAGGAAGCATCTGGTCAGTTGCCACTTGAGTTTCTGGAGCCTTCAGTAGGAAACCAGTACAAAAGTTCAATTGGAATTGCACAGCAAGGAAAGCTGTAGGAAGCCAGTGGCAACTCTGACACAGGCAATGTTGTGGACTGATGGGCCAGTGAATTCCTGTATGAAGGAGTCATAGATAACAAAGGATGCAGCTGGAGATGATATATCATGAAAGACGTTCAGAAACTTTTTGCAAAATGCCTACGGGAAACGCAATAAAAAAAAATGTGCTCTCAGTTTAGAAGAAATTATCTAAGGGATGAGTTGCTTGATTTAATAGCGATGAATAAACTTGTTAGGATCGATGAAAGAAATAGATTACAGAAAGTAAATAAGACCCAGAATGTTAGATATCTGATAAAACAGATGAGCACAATAATCAATACTGCTAACAGAAATTCATGTGATATAACAGCAGTAAATAGGATATATTGCTGTCCAACTAAACTAATAACAGTCTCGCCACAGAAATACAGAACAAAAAGGGAAAGGGAGGGAAAGTGTCTCAATGGAAGTATCGAATAGAGAGAACTGTAAAGCAGTTAAGAGGTGTCACTGTTAGAAGAATATAGAAGAGGGAACAGATCAACAAAAATACTTAGACGGATGTGATAAAAGCAACACACAGTTCAGAATAGACCCGGATCTATTGTACATTATTGCAAATGATAAACTAAATATTACACATTATTCTGCACAGGCAAAAGAACGTAGAAGATATGCAGATAAATATAAAGGAAAAGTACAAAATAAGCACTTTGTTGATGACCCAAAAAGTTTTATAATGAACTGGGAAAGCAAAACGAATAGAAACACCAAAAAAAAAAACAAACAGAAGACGCACCTTGATGAAATATTTATGAATATCCTGAGGAACATAACAAAGATGCTGAATGGATAGAAACTTTAAAAGAAACTGGAGTTCAAATGTACAGGATATGAAGTGGGATGAACTAATAGAAAAATTGAAACCGCATTAAGAAGAGCTCCTAATTGGAAAACTCCAGGCCCAGATGCAGTACTTAATTTCTGGCTAAATGTATTAACACTGTTAAAGATTTAGCCCTGAGTAAGAACTACTTATGTGTGCTTTCCAAACAAACACCACCTGGTTAACAGGAAAAATGATACTCCTCCTCAAGCATGAATTTATAATCCATCATAAAAATTATAGACCAGTAACTTGCCTTCCTTTGATGTGCAAACAGTATACTGGAATTGATGCAGGCAGAATTTATAGTCATTTGGAATAAAACTCAGTCGTGACAATAGAACAAAAATAAGTCATATGCAACAAAGGATAATTTGTTGTCAAAAAGCTATAATGGAGAACTGTAAAAAAGGGGAAGAATCTAAGTATGGCATGGATAGATTACAAAAAGCAACTGACTGCATCCCACATTTCATGGGTAAAGGAGTGCTTAAAGATGTACAAGATGCATCCTACTTTGATCAGTTACATTACAGTAACCATGAAACAGTGGGAAACCGGGTCTGTAGTAGGTCGCTGCAGTGGCATTCTGGCAAACACCTAATCATCAACCTGTAATCAGCGAAACTCGCTTCAGTGATTCGCCAAATTCATTAAGGGCAATGAAATAGTTGCCTGAAGCATAATAGACAAGTACAGAACTTTGTCCTTTTCTCCACTGTAGTGCGATCCCTGAGTTTGTATATATAGTTGAGGGTGGAGGTGGGGTGAAGCCCCCCACTTGGGTGGGTTTGATTTAATTGTACGTTGGTCTGTTGTGCTTCAGGTAACTATTTTGTTGCCCTTAATAAATTGAATTGCTGGTGCAAGTTTCACTAATTACAGGTCGATGATTAGTTTGCCGGAATGCCATTTCGAGCTAATATAGTCCCTGGGAAACCACTTTGCAATTAAGCCATGACAAAGGGCGGACTATTCTCCCAGGGATAAGAATTTAAAGGGGTAAACTTCAGGGTGATTCTTTATCACCATTGTTATTTTGTTGTGTTCTTAACCCATTAAGCTATTTATTTAACAGATTAGGTCTTGGTTACAGTTAGACTCCCAGAAAGCAAGCAAACTTAAGATTTCTCATTGTGGATGACTTAAAATTGTGCAGCTCATCAGACGAGGAATTGAAAGGACAGCTGCAAGTGGTTAAAACTTTCTCAGATGATAAAAGAATGACTTTTGGTCTTGATAAATGTGCAAAAGCAGTGTTTAAAGCAAGAAGGTTGCAGTGCAAAGAAAATATCAATCTGGGACAGGGATGGGATATATAAAGGAACTTGAGAGCAGGAAGGAGTGTGTACATGTTTGGGAATTGATGAAGGATCAACAATAAAACATTAACAGATGTGAACAAAACTCTAAGGAGTACTTCAGAAGACTAAGACTAATACTGAAAACAGCCTTGACATCTAGGAATAAAGTCCAAGATTAAAAACCATTTACTCTACCTGTTTTAACCAAGTTTTGGTGTGCTTGACTTGCCTCAAAAGTTATTGGATCAGTTGGACAGAAAAACAGAGAAAATGCTTCATGCCTAGCTAATGATATATAAAAATATCTGCTGACCTCATCAGCTCCAAGCATCGACTTCTCATGTTGTAAAGCTTTCACTAAGATGACCTCTCTGTTTAGTTTACCAGAAGCATTCTGTGGCAAGCAGGAATAAAGTGAGACAAGAAGTAAACAAAAATCAGAGAGCAACGATCACCCATTACCGGCAATTAAAAAAATAGATGCGATAAAACCAGATATAGTATTGTCAATGAAAAAAGACCAACATAGCATTGATAGGTGAAACTGTGACATCTAGCATGTGACTTCTAGCAATTAGTATCTAATGTACAACAAAGTCCTAAAATGGCATGACTTTCAGGGTGAAACAGGAGCAGTGTGGAAGAAACATACCCATACATTTCCAATAATAGTAGGAGCAATGGCTCTAACAAAAAAGAATCAACTGTTGTATTTAGATTGGCTGCCAATACATGTAACTCCATATGAATTGCAGATGGAGTCAGGTCTGGGCACCTTGCAGGCCCTGTGAAGAGCAATTTTTAGCTAGCATCAAAGGTTGAAGAAATACTAATTTCCTGACCTTTAATTATACCCTGATTTAGGAGTGAGGTCACATTCCTGTCATGGTATTAGAAACACAAAAGATTGGAGAAATTAAACCGATATAATTTTTTTTTCTGTTTATATACATTATAACTTTACAAAAATTGCTCAGTTCCTGCCTTCCCTTAAACCGTACCCCCCCTCCTGAACATTGTTCTGCATTCAAAGCACTTGCTTTAAAATCTGCTGGAAAGAACTAGGAAGTCTTAAACTGATACAAGCACTCAACTCTCCTTGTTAATGAGAAATTAATTGTAGGCACTAAACAGCCTGTAAATGCAAAGTACCCTGCTAAGGTAAGGGAAAACGGATCTTGTACTTTACAAAAAAAAAAAGCACCAAACCAGGCATGTCCAAGGGTCAGCTTCTGGTGATTTCCCCTGTCCACCTGGTGAATCTGGGTATACTGGGGCAATGCAGCAATTGCCTTATGTACACAGACAACCCTCTCCTCCTACCACCCAGTACTACAACCTGCGAGAGATGCACTTACATAGCCAAACTGGAAGCAAAGCTCTCTCCATCCAAGATTGTGCTAGACAGTCAAGAGGAGAAGGTTAACAACCACACTACACCTCAGGCATCACATAGCCCTTTTACACTCACATCACCAACACCCACACATAGCAACACTAAACCCACATATGTGGAGGCCCCTAACATTAACCTGCCCAGGCAACAAGGACCTCCAAAGCTGAAACGCAAACTAACACCAATCACAACCAAAGTGTCACATAGCTCACAACACCAGTGTGCCACCCAACAGCAGCCCCTAAGGGAAGACAACGTACCCAACACTCATAGGTGACTCTATAGTCCGGCGCACTGATGTCCCACTCACCAGGCTGAACAAGGAGAAAATTAGTCAGCTGCCTGTCTGGTACCAGGATCCGCCACATAACGCATGCACTTGAGTCACTCCGCAACAAGTACAAATATGACTCTGTCATTGTGTTGGAGTGAATGACTTGAAACGTACCTCCATGGACTACATGAAAAGAGACATGGAAGAGCTCTCCGATCAAGTGGCCCAGGCAGGTATGACCCTAGTCCTGAGTAGCATCCTGCCTTCGCCCAGAATGATACCACAGTATAAAGACAAAATGATTGACTTCAACAATTGGCTAAGCTTCTGGTGTCATTCAAAGGGGATCCAGTATCTGTCTCCCTGGGACGACATGATCGACAGGCCACGATGCTTTGCCAGAGATGGTCTGCACCTGTTGCCCCTGGGATTCAGGTTACTGGCTAAGGCTCTTGCCACCTCTGTAGCGCCTTTTTTAGGCAAAGTTCAAAGGACAAAGCTACCACTGTAACTGGTACAAGCATGCAAAATCTGAAGGTAATGCTGCTCAATACTAGAAGTCTAAGCCTCAAAATGCACTCTCTCGAGGCACTCCTAAAAATGGAGAACATCGATATCTGTGCAGTAACTGAGACCTGGTTCAAGGCTTCAGAGAGCACCCTTGCAATACCAGGCTACAACTCTTACCACACTTTTTGGCCACCAAACCAGAACCGAAACACTAAAGGTGGAGGAGTATCCATATTCACCAAGGATATTCACAACACCAGGCTAGTTGCCCAACACAATGCATCCTAAAATTCTCAGGTGCAACTAACACTAGGTAAGACTGCAATCCAAACTGTGTCTTGCTACAGACCCCCCCTCCCCCCCAATGCCCCAAGATTCTCACTACACCTTTCTAAACATACTGGAAAATATTAAGATACAACCGAACACCGTAGTACTGGGTGATTTAACTACCCTGCCATTAACTGGGAAAACTACTCTGGTACCAACATCTTTGCCCAACGATTCTTGGAATTCATATGCTTTGTCTCCCATGGGTTCTTGAGTCCAAGTCACTGATTCTGGGGAAATTTTGTCCTCTCAACCTCCTTTGGAGGACATTTCTTATTCTCAGGTTATAGCCAGGATGAATGAGATGTTTTTATGGGAACATGTGAATGTTCCTCCTTGAACTGAAGAGCCATTATGATATGTTACAGGTGGCTTTGCCTCATTCTGTGCCTGTTTCTCCACTAGTGCCAGCCTTGGATGTATGTAATGCTCCCTTTGGTCACCTTGATTCACAAAGATTTTCAAATTAACGAGCACTTATTTTCTTACCCTGCAGCCATATCTACATCATCAGCACGGCTCATGCTCCTGGTGTCATCAATCCTTTTCTCAGTTGGACAAGGAAGGAAAAATTATTTGGTAAGACACTTTTTTTCTTCCACTTTGGCTTGTAGAATTCTTAATAATCACTTCCATATGTTTTGTGGAAGTTTGTGCTTTTTGTGTAGACAGTATGAGAGATCTAGCTACAGCCTTTCATTGAAGGGTAGTGTCTATCCCAGTAGTATTGATTGTTCGTCATATTTGTCACTACTGCAGTAGCATTAGCTGTATGGGTTATATCCTGCATATGGTATAACAGCCAGACAGCTTCCAAAGTTTTGGGGCACCTTCCATGTGCCCAAACCATTAGTCTGCTCCAGCTGACTAAAGACAGGTTTGGGTGCCAAGGCCTTCAGAGTTTTCCTGCCACTAGTACGCTCCTCCTGAGGATTTCAAGGATTAGTGGTCGACTTGTGGTGTTCCTTTGCTGGGCAGATAAGTTCCCTTTGGGGAAAGAACCTTTTGTTTAAAGAAAATGTTAATTTAATCACACTTTCTTGTAGCTTTTACTGGCATTTGCTGCTTATCTTCCTGGGAAAGAGGCAATGGTCTCAGTTTGATCATGGAGCAAACTACCAGTCACATGGTCTGTCTTCCTAGCCCCCCCCCCCCCACACACACACACAAAAAATTAAGCAGACAGATTTTGCAGTCGCAGCAGGCTAGCAGTTTGCCTCTGCTGCATGTGGGTCACTCTTCTGTGGCCATTTGTTCTACCTGAGAGCACTCCTCCTTTTACTCTGATATACCTCTGGGGTAGCACTTACAGCTGCTATAGAGCAGGGGTTAGCCACGATCTCTGTGGCCATTGAGGTCCACACAATGGTCCAGGAAAAGCCATTCTTGTTGGCCCTGGGAGAGGGAACTGTGAAGGCTTCTCTGTGTCAGAATGCTATGCTCATCCCTGGGAAGCTGCTGCTGCCATTACTACCATGGTTGGCCCCATTTTTCCTGACAAAAATAAACAGAAAACTAAGCACATGTCTGCACCTCCTGAAATTTTCTTAGAGAGGAGTAATTTGCCAGGTCTGGCTCAGGGTATTGATCCTTTTTGTAAAGACGTTTCTGGTAAAAGAAAGACTGGTATCTCTTTTCCTGAAGAGTCAAGATTCTGAATCTGAACAGGAAGATGGATGGACAGATGCAGGGTTTTCTCCTCAGATTTCTGTTTCAGACTCTGATGAGAGCTCAGTTTTGATTCTCCCTGAGGGGGTTTCTCTTTCTGAGATTGTTGCTATAATGTGCCAGTCTTTTCAGTGGGAGAACACTGAAGTTTCTCAGTCCCTCAGAAAATATTATGAGTTGTTAAATAAGGAATTTCCAGAACCTGCACCCATTCCTCCTCTTTCTGCTTTAGAGGATGTGTGTTACTGCCAGATGTTTTCATGCTAGCTGCCCGTAGAAAGCAGATAGGATGTATAAAGTTCATTAGTCTTCAGTTTTTATATATATGTTCCCAAATCTGACCCAGCAGCAATAGCTTTAGTTGATCCCACTGCTACTAAACACTTAGCTAAATATAATCCTGCTCTTTCTGATAAGGATGGGAACATTTATTGATAAAGTATGGCAAGGTGTATACTTCTGCAACTTTTTGATTTTCAGAATTTTGAATTGTTCAGTTCATGTGTTAGTTTGCTCTGACTAATTGTGAAAGTATGAGTAATGTTTTGTCTGCAGCCCGTCTTTGGGAGGAAAAATCTACTTTAAATAATTGTCTTCTATTGCACAAGTCACTCACTAATCATTGTGTAAAGTTTTGTATGATCCTGTTGGTACTTCTTCCAGGGCTATGGCCACTGGTACTGTTTTGAGGAGGTTTGCATGGCTGCATGCTCAGAATTTCCTGGATGATGATAAAAATGAGATTTTAAATTCCCCTTTGGACAGGGATTTATTTTTTAATCCCTGTGCTACAGAGGTGATCAAAAATTATGGTGAAGGGGGTAAGCTGATCCAGTGAATCTCTAGGACTTTTCAGCTCTCCTTTTCCACATTTTCTAAGGGATTATCTAACACCTCGTCTAGTTTTGACAAACATCAGAATAAACAGTTTTAACAACATACAAGTAAACAAAAGTTTACTAACAAGAAATGCCAGAGGGTTCCAAAAAGAAGCCGCAAACCTCCCAAAACAAAGGACAGTCCCAATCTAAATGACTAAAGAGATTTTCTTACCCTCCTGTCACCTTGGCCCCCTTTTTCTTCCAGGAAGTCTGAATCTCCATCTTTGTCTTGAGCAGCAGACCTTCTGAATATTATTAATCAAGGATACAGATGGCAGTGGGAGGAAATTCCTCACCTGATTTTGTTAATCTTTCCATTCATCACTGATGGGTTCGGTTCTGAGCCCTTGGAACAGAGTTGGCCTTTTTACCAAGTTCGCGCGAGCCAAAGACTCCTGAGCTAAGCTTCTACCCAGAATGCCCTTCTCCCTGTTGCCTCAGATCTCGTTTGTCACGTAGCCGTAAAGCCGCATTTCAGCCGAGCTCTCAGCTAAGTAGAACTTTATTTGATACTTTGTGTGGAAACTTTTTGATATCTCCTTTTTTTATTGAGCGATTAGTATTTTTAGTGTGTTTTCTTCTGTCAGACCTTTAATTTTTGTTCTCTGCTCTACCCATTGTTACCGTTGGTAAATTTTCAAGTACCATTGTTGGTACGGCCTTTCCTCCCATACCCTTGTAGTATTCCTTCAATACCATAGTTGGTATTTTCCTTTCTTTCGTAGCCTGTTGGTGTTCGTTTCAGTAAGGTGTTTATATTTTACTTACACATATCACTTTGTGATACAACTGTGTGGATTTTTTGAACTGTTTGACTTGTTAGTTCTGACTTGATGTACTGTTTGTCTGTGGTGTCTCTCTATCAGGATGTCTGATAAGAAAGGTACTTCAGGTTTTAAGCACTGTGCTTCATGTAATGGCAAGTTACCTAATAGTGACTCCCACGATGATTGTGTATACTGTTTGGTGGTGCCCCATCTTTCGGTGCAACCTCCTTGTGACATTTATCAGAGTTTCAGTCAACGCACTCTTAATGAGAGCAAAAATAAACGGATACTGAAAGGGTTACTTAAGTCTCCCTTTTCAGAGGCCATTTCTGCGATGGAGGTCTCAACCCCTCCTACAAAAGACAAAAAGAGGTCCCACTTGGTTCCATCCTCACCATTGGGTGATCAGGGTAAGCCTATGAAACCAAAGGTCCCAGAGTTGTCCTCTGAGCATAAATCTGCCTCTGCGGCACCATCCTTGTGGGCTCCAAGCATCTCGAAACCTACGATACTGGCGCCAGCTTCGGCACTGGTCCTGCCTCCAGCACCGATAATAGACCTCACTATGCCTACTATGACTTCAGCACCTGTGGCCACTACGGCTTAGAGCACACCTAAGATTCTGGAACTGACCATTTCAGCTCAGAGTGCCACTTCGGCACTGAGCATTTTTCTGACCAAGTTGGATTTGACCCCATTACTCTAGAAACTTGAGACTTTGGTGCCAGCAGACCTTGCACTACGGACCCGATACTCCCCTTCCATAGATCCGTTTCTGGGCCAGATGTATAGCCCGTTCATTGACCGACCTGACTCCCCATCTGGAGTATGTACAAGATCCACCAGGAGCCTGTCAGAACATGAAGTGGTGCGTCTTGTGGACCAGCTGTTGGCAGCCAGGGGGATACGCACACTTTCTAAGACCCATCTCCTGCATGACTTGGGTTGGTTTCTCCACAAACTCCTTCTTACACTCCTCCTTCGACTGTTTTTGGTTCTGAAGCCTTCTGCTCCACCGTCCTTCTTGGAACTCATCACCTTGGCACCTGTAGTGGCCCTCACTCAGGCTCCGGGTTTGTCCCTTTGGTCTTCGGTTCCTGCAGAACCGGTCCTGCCTCATTCCGGGGATTGGGGGTGGGTGCTTCTGCCTGGGGCATGGAGCCGTCTTTGTCCTCCGTTCTCTCCTCTGTGCCGATAGCTACGTCCGCACCAATCCTGCTTGAGGCTCCATCCGTGGGGGCGGGTTCGTCGGAGCATGGGTATGACTCTGGTCCTGAGGTTGTCTTTCTTGGTCCTGGGCTCCCATCCATCTTCGGGTGAACCTGCTTTCCGGTTGGAGATTGCACTCGCTTCTGGAAGTACTCCTTTGACGTTGGAACCCCAGTTTTCGATCCGTCAGCTACAGCTGCCATAGACCACCTCCTGGGCACCCGGCAGAGAAGCCACAGGACACCCCTGTTCAGGGTACCAATTCTTCCGAGTCCTCCTCGGAGACCCCCGCTGATGAGCCCCCTTGGAAGAGGACATGCAAGAGGAAGCACATGGACTCTCCCGATGAGTCCTTAATGGAAGACACAGATTACGATGATGGTGAAGCTTCCCATGGCCACCTCCTGATGTCTCCTTCGTAGACATCCTGGAAATGCTAAAACAGAGAGGTGACTGGAAGCCCTCAAACCCTTAGTCTGAGGAGTCCGTGTTCCTGCAGGCTTTCCATGCCCGGCCTTCTACCTCTTGGGTCACCCCGCCTGCTGACGAGCTCATCGTGCAGCATGCTTGGAAGAACCCTGATTCCATTGAGGCGATCACTCTGAGACCTGGCAAAATTCTCTCCCCTCCTGAGGAGAACCCGCATTTGTCCAGATGGTTACCTGTCGACGCTATGGTGGTGGCGGCCACAAAAAAGGACTTGGCTGAGGAAAGTCCCGCTGTCCACCTGCCCAACAGGGAGTCCCCGGCAGTGGGCAGACTAGGGAAGTGAGTTATTGCATCAGGGAACTTTGCTATACAATCCCTGAACTATTTGGCACATTTTAAGAGGCTCTAGAGGGATTTGATCTCCAAACTCTCTGGGACATTCACAGGACAGCTGTCTGACAAGGTCAGGGACAGAGTGGCCTCGCAGCTCGCAACCCTGGAATAGATATCCATCTCATTTCATGAGGTTGCTCTCACATGCGACCGAATAGTGGCTGGAGCAGCGGGTTCGGGCATTGTCATGAAGCATCATGCCTGGATGTGCATTTGTGACATCACAAACCCTTTCAAATCTTCCTTTTTGAATGCTCCAATCTAAGCATCATCTCTTTTTGGCTCCAAAGTGAAGGACACTCTATCCAGGTGCGAGCAAGATGGAAAGACCCTGTCTGCCATAGGCCTACGATTTTCCAGTCCTCAACGTACCTTCTCCAGGAGTCAGAGGAGTTGGAAAATGTTGCACATAAAATCTTGGGGTCCTTTCCGTGCTCCATGTGGTGATGATACCCCTAGGGGCAGAGGGGGTAACAATTCCAGAAGATGCCCAGAGGGGATCCTTGTAATCAAGGCTGCAAGGGACTCTTTCTCTGGGCAGCCTTATCAGTGCTCTTGAGGAGCAGCCTGATTGCTTACCTCTGGAAGCAGTCTGGGATCGTTTTTCTCTGCACCAAGCTGCCTGGCAATCTATTACTACCGATTGTTGGGTGTAGAGTATAATTACCAGAGGTTACACCATTCCCCTTTTTTGTCAACCAAGTCTCCCAAAAAAGCTTCCTGATGTTCTACGCAGTTGAAGGGAAGAAGCAGCTTCAGAGATCATAAAGCTGTCTCAAGAGTCATCCAACCAGTCCCACCAGACCAACACGGATCTGTATTCTACTCGAGATTCTTTTTGGTGCCAAAAAAGACAGGGGACTGGAGACCCATTTTGGATCTCAGCAGCTTAAACAGTCACCCAAACCAAATTCTGGATGGTCATGGTTCATGCCATTCTCCCTTTTTTAAGGGAAGGCGATTGGATGTGCTCGATAGAACTCCGGGATGCGTATTACTACATCAAAATGGACAAATGCTCCAGGAGTCTGCTTCACTTCTGGCTAGGGCCAGTCATTATCAATTTCATGTCCTGCTGTTTGGTCTCTCTACAGCCCCCAGAGTGTTCACGAAGTGCATGGTAGTGGTCACAGCTCACTTGAGACTACAAAGATTCCAGGTGTTTACATATTTGGACGACTATCTCCTTACCGCCCCCACCAAGCGTCTTCTGGTAACAGAACTGCATTATACACTCTTTCCCTCTCTCTGGTAGAATTTTTGGGAATAACAACACAGTGGGAGAAATCAAACCTTACTCCTACAGAACAAATAGAATTTATTGGAGCAGTGTTCAATTCCCGGTCCTGTCTAGTGTCCCTCCCAAATCGGACTCCAGCGATTATGACTTCAGCTCCGAGTGAGACTCTGTCAAACAAAAGATGTTCTTCATCTCACATTGCTGCAGTCCTTACATATGGGTAGTCCACTGTCCTCGGTCGGCCCAAATACCAAAGTATTAGGCTGACGTCGGTCAAGGCGCTTAAAACTGACATCAGGACGTCAGGGTACAAAAGCGCATGACCGACGTCATTTCCTCAGTCTTTTTTGCCGCATGGTCCGATGCAGAAGCAGCGTTGCAAGTGCCGTTCGGCGTTCTGAAATTTTTCGAATTCGGAGTTTCAGACCGAATCCAAGTTGGCTAAGTACCCCGTTGGGGATTATTTTCGTTTTTTCTTGCCTCAGTGTTTTACCGGATGTCAGAAAAAGTGAATAACTGTATTTCTTGTGGGAAACAGATACCGCATAGGGATTATCATTCTTTGTGTATTCCTTGTTTGGGGCCTGAGCACGACGTTGTTGGGTGTCGCTTTTGTGCTAGGTTCAATAAACGCACTATTAAGCGAAGGTTGGATTGTGCTAGGCTGGTCTTTGGGAAGCGGTGCAATTATAATATGCCGTCGGATTCTCCGGTGCCCGCTTCTGCGAAGATGCGCAAAGACAAAACAGTTAAACCCAGGCAAGATGAGTCGTCCGTTCCGGACGCCAGTTCTTTAGAGGCTTCAGTGGAACCGGTGGTTCCGACGGAGACTTCTCTGGAGTCTCAGGGGGAGACTTTGATTTTGCAGGAGGTGGTCTCTCAGGAGGCAGGTCAGGCTGAAGGGGCTTCCCAAGTTACTATACTCCCCTCCCTTCCTAGGGTGGTTAGGCCTTCTTCTGTTTCCAAGGCTTCTCCCAGAGGCAGGCCAGTTTCAGCTTCTGTTGGTGTCACTCCTAGTTCAGCAGGGTCTGTGCCTAAGAAGCACATGCTTAAAATGGCAGAAGATTTAATTACTCTGATTAGAGGTTCTATGCCCCCTCCTGATAAGAGGCCTAGGGTGGAGCCAGAGTTGGGAAGTTTTGAGCAGGCTTCGGATATTTCAGAGTCTTCAGCTGAAGACTTGCAGGAGTATTCTCCTTATTCTGATTCTGATGCAGATGATTCCACTCCTTCTGCTTCTCCTCCAGAGAATTTTTCTTTTTCAGAGACACTTCATTCGATGAGGGAACATTTTAAGTGGGAAGGTCAAGACTTCTCTGATTCTAGGAAAAGGCTTAGGGAGTTTTTGCTGTTACCCCAGCATAGGCCCTTGGCTATACCCCCTGTTCTGGATGTTGTGGAAGATGTGTTTGCAGAGGCTTCACTTAATCCTGATTCTCTGCCTCCTGCGCCTGTTAAACCGGATAGGTATTACAGGGTGCCTGAGGCTCATAAATATCTTTATAAGGGTCCTAGGGCGGACCCAGAAACTATTAGTCAGGGACCTAAGGGTGTCAAGGCCTCTGTTGTAAAAAAATCCGGTTCCTCTAGATAAGGAAGCCAGAGCTTTGGATAGATGGGGAAAGAAGGTCTATACTTCTTCTACCTTAGCTATGAGGGCTTTGAATTGCCAGTTTCATATGTTGAAATATCAAAACTTTCTTCTTTCTCAATTGAAGTCTAAGGTGGATGCTCTGGCGGAAGGCATTGAGTGTAAAGAGTTGCAAGATTTGGTGCATGTCTCTGAACAAGTGGGTAAGCATTCATTACAGTGTGGTTTTGATGCTGTGCAGGCCTCGTCTAGGGTGGCTGCCACTGGCTCAGTTCTTCGCAGGCACGCTTGGTTAAAGGATCAGAATTTATCTGACCATGTTAAGACAAGGATTTTGGATGCTCCTTTGCAGTCTGATGTGTTTGGTTCACCTGTGGAATCAGTCTTGAAGAAAATGGAAGACAAGGCTAAGTCTATGCAGGCTGTTAAGGATTTTTTGCAAGTTCAGCCTCCGAAGTTTAGTAGGAATTGGCCTGCTAAGGGGTGGACGTATCCTTCTTATGATTCTCAGTCTAGGGGTAGATCTAGACGTGGTAGGGACAGAGCTCAGAGTTCTTTCAGGCCTAGAACAGGGAGTTCACCTGCACAATCTTCGGGTGAGGGCAGGGGCCAGTCCTTTCGTAAACAGGCCCAATGACCTACTTTTTCAGCTGCCAGATCCTTCTTGCCTGGCAGCACCTTTGGGAGGAAGGTTAGCACTCTTCAAGGAAAATTGGATGTTGATTACCCAAGACAAATGGGTATTGGATATCATACACCAGGGTTACAAGTTTTATTTCCATACCTTGCCTCCTTTCAAAGGCATGCCGGACGTTCCTCCTCAGCAAAGACTAGAGGCTCGCAAGCAAATTTCTTTACTACTTCAAATAGGGGCCATACAAGCGGTTCCTCTGCCAGAAGTGGGCCTAGGATTTTATTCTCGCCTGTTTCTAGTACCAAAGAAAGGAAACACGTGGAGACCAATTTTGGATTTATCCATCCTCAACACATATCTGGACATTCCCAAGTTCAAAATGTTAACGTTACAACAGCTTTTACCTCTGCTAGGCAAAGATCACTGGATGGTGACTCTGGATCTCAAAGAGGCTTACCTTCATGTTCCTATCGGGCCCAGTTGCAGGAAGTATCTGCGTTTTCGGGCTGGGACTTCACATTATCAGTTCTCTGCATTGCCCTTTGGCTTATCTACTGCGCCCAGAGTGTTCACGAAGGTTCTGGCTCCAGTGGTAGCTTTCTTCAGGCTAAGAGGAATACAGATCTATCCTTATTTGGACGATTGCCTGATACTGGCCCAAGAAAAGGACGAACTTCTTCATCATCTACAGTATGTGATGGCAGTGTTAAGATGCCTGGGGTATTCTGTGAACGAAATAAAGTCCAGTCTAGTACCCTCTCAGGACATGTGCTTTCTGGGTGTGAGACTGAATACAGCATCCCAGATGGCCTTTTTGACCCCGGACAAACAAAAGAATCTTTCTCTTTACTTCCACCAGTTGTCTCATCAGTCCAGGCTGACTGCAAGGACAGTCCTTCAAGCCTTGGGGTTCATGGCATCTTGTTTTCTGGTACTTCCCAATGCCAAACTGCATATGAGGAAGCTACAATGGTATCTCAAGAATGTATGGACACAGCACTGCCAAGATTTGGACACTGTCATTCAAATAATACCTTGCATTCAAAAGGAATTTTTGTGGTGGGCTCAGGAATGTCACCTAAACAAGGGACTCTCTGTGACCCGGCCAGAGGCAAGTCATATTTTAACGACAGATGCCTCAGACAAAGCTTGGGGAGCTCATCTAAATGGAAAATGGATACAAGACACGTGGCCTGCCAGACTTCAACATCTACATATCAACTTGAAGGAGATGTTAGCAGTCCAATTTGCATTGATAGCTTTCAAGGATTTACTTCTTCCAGGGCAGGTGTTGATTCAAACAGACAACACAACTGTCATGTGGTACATCAACAAGCAAGGGGGAACGCATTCTTATCCTCTATGCAGACAAGCAATGATTTTGTGGGAGACTGCTCTCAGTTTACAACTAAATCTTCAGGCAAGGTTTCTGCCAGGAGCACAGAACTCCTTAGCAGATGTGTTGAGCAGACAAATTATGGATCCCCACGAGTGGAAATTGGATCCTCATGTATTCCAGAGGTTGACAGTGTTATGGGGAACTCCAGACATAGATCTGTTCGCTTCTCCACTAAATTACCAGCTGCCAAAGTTTTGCACAAAAGGTTTCATCCCTCAGCTTGGAAAGTGGATGCTCTCTCATTCAATTGGAGCAATCTTCACGTGTATGCCTTTCCACCTCTGCCTCTCCTCCCAAAGGTACTGCTGAAGGTCAGACAGGACAAGCCAAACATGATTTTAATAGCTCCAGATTGGCCTCGACAGCACTGGTACCCATTACTGAGAAGTCTGGTACAGGAGCCTCCATGGCCTTTGCCTTCGATTCCTCACCTGCTGTCTCAGGAGTACGGTCATTTACTCAATGTCAAACTTCATTCTCTACATCTGACAGCCTGGCATATTCTGGTTTAAACTCTGGAGGGTCTCGGCTACCACAACAAGTTTTGAATGTTATTTTGGAGGCCAGAAGGCCTAGTACAAGGAAAGTTTACGCAGATAAATGGAGGAGATTTTCATTTTGGAGTACAGCAAAGGACTTTGATGTTTCTAAACCTAATTTAAGTGTGGCGCTGCAATACCTTACTGAGTTATTGGACAAAGGTTTGTCCTTCTCCTCTATAAAGGTTCATGCTGCAGCAATCTCTGCTCACTATGACTGTGACCCACCATTTTTTTCTCAGCCTTTGTTTAAGCAATTCCTTAGAGGGGCAAAGAATATAAGACCCCCACGTAGAGCTCCTACTCCTGCTTGGGATCTCAATTTTGTGTTGGAGAAACTCACTCTACAACCTTTTGAGCCTGCAGCATCGGCAGAGTTGAAATATTTATCTTGGAAGACTGCTTTTTTGTTGGCCATTACCTCTGCGAGAAGGGTTTCTGAATTACAGGCCCTTATGGCAGTTGAGCCTTTCTTAATTTTCCACAAGGATAGGGTGTCTTTCGTACTAACCCTTCTTTTATGCCTAAAGTGGTTTCTAGTGTGGCTTTAAACCAAACTATTCATTTGCCTACTTTTATGCAAACCCCAAAATAAAGGGGAAAAGATTTTGCACACTTTGGATATTCACAGACAGTTACGATATTATTTGAGCAGAACTAAAGGGTTCAGGCAGTCTCAGCAGTTGTTTGTTTCTTTTGCTTTGGGTTCTCAGGGCAAACCCGTTTCAAAACAAACTATTTCTAAGTGGATTGGTTTTGTATTGCTTTCTGTTATTCCCATCATGGTAAGGAGATTCCAGCTGGGATTAGGCCTCATTCCACTAGGGCTACTGCCACTTCTACAGCTTTTTAAGGGGTGGCTACTAAAGATATTTTGGAAGCAGCTACTTGGAGTTCAGTGCATACTTTCTCTAAGCATTACCACCTTCCACTTTACTCTAAATCTAGGGCTGGATTTGCAACTGCAATTTTACAAGGCATGTTGGCAGCTCCTAATGCTTTATAGTTTTGCCATCCTCCCTTACCTCTGCTTTGGGATTCTACCCATATGTAAGGACTGCAGCAATGTGAGATGAAGAACATAGTACAGTTTTGTACCTACCATAAATGTAAATGTTCGAAGATCCACATTGCTGCAGTCCAATTTACCCTCCCTCCTTCCCCTCTGTTGTTGAAGGTGGTGGTGTGGTTTGTGTTGTACATATTGTAAATATGGTTAGTGCACGGGTGGTTGGTTGGGTTTTGCTGGTTTTTGGCTGTGGCCTGTCTTGTTAGGGCCTTCTGACATCTGGGGCAAGAAAAGACTGAGGAAATGACGTCGGTCATGCGCTTTTGTACCCTGACGTCCTGATGTCAGTTTTAAGCGCCTTGACCGACGTCAGCCTAATACTTTGGTATTCGGGCCGACCGAGGACAGCGGACTACCCATATGTAAGGACTGCAGCAATGTGGATCTTCGAACATCTACATTTATGGTAGGTACAAAACTGTACTTTTCAGCAAGAGAAGTTCAAGCCCTAGGATCTATGGCAGTTTCAATTCCAATAGTGCCCCTAGCGAAGCTACACATGCGGATTCCTACAATGGCTCCTTCTTTGTCAATGGTTCCCAGACTATCACCCCCCACTCAGTTACCAGATTGAAATAACCAACTCCTGCAAACAGGAACTCCTTTGGTGGATGAGGCCAGACACAGAACTTTGGAGTCGCCCATTTCAGTCCCCTCAGCCCAGGGCCATTGTGACCACGAATGCTTCCCTGATCGGGTGGGGGGGGGGGGGCCATTTCCAAGGAAAGACAGTCCAAGGTGCATGATCCACCTCAGAGGCCCACCTGCATATCAACATTCTGGAACTGAGAGCAGTGCTGTTGGCGTTGCAGGCTTTTCATTTGGGTCTCCCTTCTGGGACAATTGCTATTCAGTCAGACAACATGTCAGTGGTCTGGTATATCAGCAAGCAAGGAGGAACCAAGTCCTACCTCTGCATCAAGAAGCCATGAGATTTTGGCAGTGGGTGACAGCTTCCAACCGCTTTCTGATAGCAACTCATATCCCGGGGAGCTCCAACGTAATTGCGGACAAACTGAGCAGATACATCCTCCTGCCTAACGAGTGGACCCTCAGTCCCGAGGTGGCGACAGAAATCTTCAGCCACTGGGGCCAGCCTTGCTGCAATCTTTTCACCTCCCCATCAAACAAGTACAGTAGCTATTTTGCCCTGTTTCCCTTGAGGGGGGGTCCCCTAGGGACGCTCTTATCCACGATTGGCCCACAGGACTTCTTTACGCTTATCCTTCCATTCCTCTGATTCCACAGTTTCTAAAGAAAGCTCTTCGGTTATGATGTAAGGTGATCCTTATAGCTCCGTTCTGGCCTCGATAAGTTTGGTTCCCCTTCGGCCTCACCTAATATACCCTCCGTAGATTCTGGACCCTCTTCCCGATCCAGTTACTCACCCCCAAGGGTTGAGCCACCCAAATCTATCTGATCTCAAGCTGACAGCTTGGTTTCTCCACTTCCGCTAGCTGCCAGGCAGGCTAATCTTATCTCACCTGTTCGAGACATCATTCTGGCCTCTCATAAACCATCCACCAGAAGACTATCAGGACAAATGGAAAAGGTTCTCCATCTGGTCCAAGGATAACATGTTAGACCCGTATTCAGCTCCAGTGACTGCAGTGCCGCAATACTTGGCTAAGTTTTTTGATAATGGCGCCTCTGCCTCTACCGTACTAGTACACCTGGTGGCAATTTCTAATTTCATCTATGCAAAGCCTTTCTCAAGGGAACCTCTCATATCAGGCCTCCTGTCAGACAGCCTGTGGAACCATGGAACCTCACTTTAGTCTTCCAGTCTTTGACTCAAAAGCCCTTTGAACCCGCAGCAAACTGTGACCTAAAGTTTGTGTCCTGGAAATCCTTGTTCTTAGTAGCCATCACATCAGCCAGACTGGTCTCGGAGCTGCAGGCATTGTGCATAAAGAGGCCCTATCTGGCCTTCCATAAAGACAGAGTACCACTTTGGACAAATCCATCCTTCCTTCCCAAAGTTGTTTCTGAATTTTCCATTAACCAGACCATTGACCTACCAGTGTTCTTTCCAAATTTTTCCAATAAAGGAGAGTACTGCCTGCACTTCTTGGATGTACATAGGCAACTGAGATTTTGCCTAGATAGGACCAAACCAATCCGTAAGTATGAACAGCTTTTCATCTCCTTTTCTGGGCCCAGAATGGGAAATTCTTTTTCCAAGGTTACATTATCAAAATGGCTAAGGGACCGCATACGTTTTATTTATTCCCTCATAAAATAACCTATTTCAAACGTTAAAGCTCACACCACTAGATCCATGGCAACTTTTGTAGCTTTCCATTCCAGGGCTTCCATGGATGATATTTGTGAAGCTGCCACTGGGCTAAGCCTCATACCTTTATCAATCATTACAAATTGGACTTGGTCTCCAGAGGGAGAGCTGCCTTCGGCTCAGTGGTACTCAGGAATGTTCTTCCATAAGGGCCACCCATGAACCTCAAGGTAGCTTGGGATTCTGTCCCATCAGTGATGACTGGAAAGAAGATTAACAACATCAGATAAAGAAGTTATGTCTTACCATAACATTCCATCTGTGTTGTTAATCTTCTTTCATTCATCACTTTCCACCCTCCTTCCCCCTCCAAAGGCTCCTGTGGGATGCTTTGGGTCCAAGTGGTGTCCTAGGGTATTTGCGCAGAAGTGGCCTCTACTTTACTTCTCTATCTCTAGCAAACTCGATATGAGGTAACAGGGGAAAAAGGCATTCTGGGTAGAAACTTAGCTCAAGAGTTTTTGGCTGGCGCGAGCTTTGTAAAAAGGACTACTCTGTTCCGAGGGCTCTGAACCGAACCCATCAGTGATCAATGAAAGAAAATGAACAACATAGATGGAACATTATGGTAAGACATAACTCGTCGTATGCGGTCTCGAGGAGTGTTAGAACCAGTTCCTCCTTCCCAGGTGGGGAAGGGTTTTTATTCAGGTATGTTCTTAGGGCTAAAGAAGGAACATGACTGGAGACCAGTTCTGGATCTTTCTTTCGTAAAACTGTGTGATATTTCCCAGATTCAAATTGCTGTCACTTTATAAAACCTATTGCCTCCTCTTTCTCATTCAAGTGTCTTGGTAACACTTGACTTAAAAGATGCTTATCACATCCCTGTTTTTGCAGACTTCAGATGTAGACACACAAAACACCAGGAAACATCACCTTATCAGCTCCCTGCTTTACCCTTTGGACTGTCCACTACACCAAGAGAGTACAGAAAGTGTCTAGCTCCAGTTATAGCTCATTGCAGGCAACAGGGTATCCACATTTTATCCATATTTAGAAGACTATCTTTGCAGAAGTCTTTTCCCAAGTGTCAGGAATCTTTCACTTGGGTGAGAGATCTCTTACACAAGCTGAGATTCTAAACTAACATTCATAAGTATTTTTTTTACTTTTTCACAGTGTTGTGCTCCTGGAATGTCAGCTAAGACACCTCAGTTATAAGAGCTTTTCTTGTGCAAGAAAAAAAATTGATCTACACCTAAGTTTGTTTCTAATGTTTTCCACTCAGACTTTGTTTACTGTGAGGAAATACCTCAGGATTTTGGGTCTCATGGTATCTATGATTAACCTTGGCAAGACTCCACATAAGAAAGATACTTTAGTATCTGAAGTCTGTTTGGTCCCAGCACCAACTTCCTTTGTCCTGTGAAATCCCAGTGCTGAGGTTTGTTGCAATTGAAATTGGTTGGTGGAGACGGCAAATATCCTTAACTCTTAATCTCCCGTTCTTCCTCCCTGCTCTAAAGCAGTCACCACAGACACCTTGAACTTTGATTGAAGTTTCAAGAAGTGTAAAAGTGTAAGGTGTGTGGGACACTAAGGACACATGCAGGCAAGTAAGTGTAAAAGAAATGCGTCCCCTGATCAAGGCACTCAACTCTCTAAATTATTTTTGGTACCTGGGACCTCTTCAATTTGTTACAAACACTGTTACAGTCCTGTGGTACATCAACAATTGAGGGGGGAACCAGGTCTTACCAGGTCTTGCCCCTTTTACAGACTAGCTGTGTTAGCTTGGGATATAGCTTAACAGCATAATCTCACTCTATAGGCATCCTACATTTCGGCAGAACAAAACTGAGTTGTAGAAGAGTTGAATAAGGCAAGGGCTGATCCTAATGAATGGAAACTAGATCAGGGTGTCTTCCAAGATTTGATCCATCTGTGGTGAGTTCCTGAAGTAGACATGTTTGCATCTTCTCTGAAGATTCAGCTGTCAAGATTCTGCTCCATGAATCCATGCAAGAATACCTGGAAGACGGATGACATTTCTTTTCTTTGGACGAGAAAGTTCCTGTATGCTTGTCCATCCTTTCCACTGATATCCATGATAATTCTGAAGATTTAGAAGGAATTCCCCAAGATCATTGTGGTACTCCTTTCTGACCCAGGCAAGCATGGTTCTCCCTTTTGTAATTGGCCAGGGGCAATTACCACAAGCTTTCTCACATACTGTATCTGTTCACACATAAAAAGGGGCTGTCTGATAGACTCTGGGATCAACTTCATTTGACTTCTTGGATGATAGGGTCTTAATTCCCTTTAGGCACCCATTTACTGCATATGTACAGCAGCTACTAATGGAGACAAGAAAAGCCTGCTTCTAGAAGATTGTATATTAGTAAGTGGAAAAGTTTTCTAGTTAGGCCAACAACATAGCCAGCACCAATTCAGGGCTAGTTGTTCTCTGGCTTTACAATATTTGTGTGGGTTACTATCCTGCTATACTTTATCAAGGTTCTTTTATTGGCCCTTTCAGCATATATGCTCTTGGATCCTCTTTCAATGCATTCTCGTGTGACAATGTTTTTGAAAGGGGTTTTGCATAAGAGTTCTCCAAGAAAACTGATGGCACCTCCTTCTTGGGGTCTTCTGTTTGTGCTAGAGAAAGTAGTAGTTGCTCCATTTGAGCCAGCTAACATGGCTGAGTTGAGGTTCTTAATATGGAAACAGTTTTACAGATAGCTCTGACCTCTGTAAGGGTATCCAAGTTGCAAGCTCTTAAGGTGAGTCAACATTATCTCATTTTCCACAGAGACCGGGTTTCTTTGAGAACTAATCCTCCATTTATGCCTAAAGTGGTGTCCTAGTTTACTTTAAGCCAAATCATCAATCCCTCTGTTTTCTTCCTGAACCTAAAATTAAGGAGAAAGGATACTTCAGACCTTGGATGTCCACAGACAACTTGGTACTGTTGACAGAACTAAATTGTTAAGATCTTCTGATCAATTGTTCATTTCTTGTGAAGGTAAGAAAGGGCAACTTCCAAATAGTTGTCCAAGGCTATTATTTTTGTTAGTCCTAATAAAACTTTTCCAGGCAGGATCAAGGCCTACACTACCAGGGTCTTGGCTTCATCTATGGCTTTTTGGAAAGGGTTAGATTTTAGAAGTGTTCTAGAAGCTGCAACTTGGTTCTCTGTACATAATTTTACAAAGCACTATAAGCTTGATTCCTTCTGTAGGTCTGAATCAGGCTTTTCTCTGCACATTCTCCATGGTCTCCTGGACTGCTCTACTTCCACCTCTCAAATATAGTAAGGTAGTGTAATCTACCCATATAGTTTAGACTAGTACTGTAATTATCAATATGACAATGTACAGTTGTATAAGTAAAATCAACACAATAATTGATGTTTGAATGTTCACTGCTAAAGTAGCTGCTACCTTCCTCCACCCCCATTGTTTTTTTTTTTTTTTTTTTTGCGTTTATGATCCTAGCCGCACAGAATCTTTTAGGCAGGCAGGGAGTGGAAACAAAACCGTGAATGTGTGTGTATGTATGTGTATGAGTATATTTGTTTCTGTCGGCGTGTGTGGGTGAATGCATGTATGAAAGCAGAGGAGAGTGTGTGTGAGAGAGACTGAAAGAGATTTGAGAGTGATATTGTGTAAGTGAATGCATGCATGAAAGCAGAGAAGACTGTGTGTGATGAGAGAGAGAGTGATCTTGTGTGAGTGAATGCATGCATGAAAGCAGTGTGTGCGTCTGTGGCTGTGTGAGTCTGTGGCTCTGTCTGTCTGTGGCTCTGTCTGTCTGTGGCTCTGTGAAGAGAGTGAAGAGTGAGTGTGATCCCTGGTAACAACAGCAGCATCAATTAAGAGGTTTGCATACCTCTTGACCGTGTCTCTCAACCTCTCGCACAATAACTCTGGACAGAATGCTCTCAAGCTCTGGGCACAAAAAATATGGACAAAGCCCCAAAAATAGGAACACATTTTAAATATTGCTCTTATAAACTTAGAAAGTTGATAGAGTGCAAGGTCTTGTTACCATGCATTTTCTGAAGGATATGAAGTCTGAAACAAATGCCTGTCTTTATATAATGACTTTAGTCCTCACTTAATTGCCGCATAAATCCAGAAAACCACAGTTTTATGCAAAACGGACCAAAAATACGAGGCAAAAATCTGGAACAGCTGAGAGAGATGTTCAGGGCCACGTATGACAGGGACAGATTTTAAACATTGCTCTTATAAACGTAGAAAGTTGCTAGATTCAGAAAAAAAGATTTCCATTATGTTTGCTACCTTTCCACCTTTCAGACAATAAATCTGGATAGAGCCATATGTAATAGGGACAAATTTTAAATATTGTTGCAGACTTAGAAAGTTGCTAGATTCAGAATAAGGTTTTTTTAGGTTTGTGTACCTCTTGACCATACCTCTCAACCTCTCTCACAATAAATCTGGACAGAGCCACAAATAATAGGAACAGATTTAAATATTGCTTTTATAAACTTGGAAAGTTGCTAGAATAAGCACTGAAAACCCTGCTTCTATTTCCAACATCCTGTCTTTGTGACGCGGGGTTTTCTACAATGACAGCAACCAAAATTAACAAAGACTGGACATAAGGAACACACTTCGGGTGTCACGGTCTCCCATCATCCCTAGATGGGACAGTCTTCTTGCAGGGAAACAAGGTCAAGGCTCCCATTGATTCTGCATTATGGCGAGTTGTATATGTTATGCTTTATTTTTATGTGCGCACGATGGACGGTCTCTGGAAAATTGTCTTGCATGAAACCAGTCCTTGGTGCAAAAAAAGGTTGGAGACCACTGGTGTAAGCCCTCCTACCCCCATGCACCCTGCTAATTATATACAAGGGCGGATTTCCTAACCCTACTGCAACACTGTACTTTTGTTGCAGGGTACAAATCCTCCTACACCCCCCCCCACACCTCCTGGTTATGTATACCAACTCTGATATCGCACAACATTCCCTGACCCTACTGCAGCACTATATTGTGTAGAAAGCAACTGGCAGGCTGAAAAACAAGGAAACAGAGCATTACTTTTCTGTTCTGTGTGTTTTCTCTTTTTAAACTGCGAAAACGAGCATTTGCTCTAATCAACTCTACTCAAAGTACAATTCTCATCTTTCAGACAGGAACCCAGGGTTTTCCCAGACTAGCTTAAAGTTGTAACGTTTTGGTATGTCTTGTGTCTGTATTATATGTTCATAGGAGGTTACTAGGCTAATGACCTTAAGGCCTTTACAAGCCTAGCCATGTTATACCTTTGTTGCCTAATTAACATAGGTTCGTAGGAGGTTACTGGGCTAATGGACAAGTGTTTCATTCCAGTTTGGAGCGTCAGGTTTGTCTGGTACACCTTCTGTGATGGTCCCAAGGGGCATACTTACTAGTTGTCCAAACCATCTCGACGGACTTTTTACCAAGAAATTATATGACTATGTTAAGTACACTGCATGCAGTACTCTGTTCACATCGATCATTTACTGGTCTGCTACCATCCGTCATGAGCAAGAGCCCAGTATACTTTCACCTCCTTCACTGGGGTAACTCTCCCCCTCTCGCCTGTTGAGAGCATTGCACTTCTTTCTCATGAAAGAATCATAATTGTGATTTTGGAGGTGCCGTTTTTTCTTTATTCCTCATCTTCGTCACTTCACAGTTGGCAGCAAGCTACTTCCATTGCTTGATGGAGACCAAGTTATATTATCTGCAGACAATAAAGATAGGGTTGCCACCTTTTCAGATGCCTAAAGTGGGACAATTGTGGTACAAACATCAGATTTTGCAAGCCAAAGCATACCAAAGGCCAGTACAAAGGACAGAACTTTGCTTTTTTGCCTAAATAAAAGCTTATTCTTATAGCATTTTAGTTGCTTATTCTGTTTCTTATAACTTTTAGGTGTTTCAGATACAGAATAACTGTTTTATGCAACTATTACATAAAATATAGGAAATAATTTTGCCCTAATATCACGGGACATTTGCGTTTTTGCAGGACACAACTGCCCAAAGAGGGACTGTCCCTCGCAAAGTGGGACAGGTGGTAACCCTAAATAAAGATGCATAATTTGTTTTAAATCTTCTTTGATTACTGTCTGTCATTGACTTCAGTTTGACTGACTTGATTAAATTACCACTTAGGACGTAGCAAGTATACATTAACAGAAAAAACTAGCAATTTTAACATTTTTGCATTTAAATACAGTGTACATCACATATGTTCTTTGCTACTGTCATCAGTCCAAAATTCCAGAACATTGCTGAATTTTTCTGCCTTCCCCTAAACCTCACTCCTCCTCCTTCTGAACATTATTCTGCATGTATTGTTCCCACAATTTTTATTTACGTTTCTGTAATTTGCTCCTTCCCTTTTCTAAAGATCCCTCTTTTATTTTTTAAACAAGAAACATCTTTCTTTCTTTATCACTTATGATAAAAGCAAGCATACATTTATATAAATGAAAACAAACCATATTGACATAATCTTAGTTACAAGCATTATACATCACAAACCATATTGACATAATTTTAGTTGCAAACGTTGTACATCACTTATCTACCCAATCATAGTCTGTCAAATATTACATAGTTCATTCAAATCCTACCTTCTTTTAAACCTCATTCCTCCCCTGTATGTATTATTCCCATTTTTCCTATTTAATTTGCTCCTACCCTTTTCTAAACATCCCAGTTCCAGTTGTTTTATCTCTTACTGTATTCACTACTTTTAGTACATTTGGTTTGGACTTTGACTCCCATTTTCTAGTAATTACTTTTTGGCAGCCACTATAACTAGAGTCAGCAAGGCCTTACTATGTCTTGGCAGTTCTGATTCTGTATCATATTTCAGAAGAAAATTATTTCCCTAGATACACCTATTTGCTCACCCAATATCTCTGACAGAGTACTCTGCAAGGAATCTTTAAAGTCTGCCAACTCATTACACTCCCTGAACATATGATCCCAATCACCTCTTTCTTCCCCAGTACACCTCCAAACTTTGCTGTCTACCTGAGGAAAATTTCTCGAGTGTACTTGGAGTGTAAAAATATCTATGTAAATATTTCCAAGCAAAAATCCTAAATCTTCTAGATTTTTTTTGATATTTGGGAGAAATACGTGCATCTCTCCATTGTTTCTTTGTGAATTGCTTATCCAATCATCCTTCCCAATCATTTCTAACCTCCTCTGATTCTTATAGTTGTCGAGCAGTATTTTATATGCTGTACTAATTATTCCTTTTTTAACAGCAGCAACTTTTCTAGATTCTACTAACAAGTCTACCAGTGCTGGTCTTTCGTTTAGGACCCCTTTATTTCTTTCTCTTTGCCTATACTCTGATATCAATCCTTGATAGGGAAGGCAATCTCTAACCTGCAGCCCAAGTACATTTTAGGCATCTTCCCATTCTATTGCTTTTCTACCTCTACTTATTTGCTCCCTATACCTTGGGTCCTTTGCCAGTTTACTACCAATAAATTCCAGCCCCCTCTTGCCTATTGTCAGTATCCCTAATTGCAGTCATCCCTGTAGGCAGGATCTCCTTTCTCAGTTCCCGTATTGGCTTAGTTCTTAGAATATGTTCTGCTACTTTATTAATATAATCTGTATAATTATTGTTCTCCTTAAAGATCTGCATCCGAAATCCCAGTCACTCCTTGTATCTTGAACTTACCTCCTGTTTCACCATCATCCCTTTCCACTTTCCTTATGCTATGTATAGGAGCCTTAACTGTGCAGCTCTGAAATACCCCCTTCAAATCAGGTAGTCTCATTCTGCCTTGTTCTGTTGGAATAATCAGTTTAACCCATTTGACTCTTGCCATCTTTCCATTCCAGATAAAATCCTTCAGCTCTCAATTAATTGCTATCCACAACTTCTCCTCTGGTTGATAAAAATATGCCTGATCTGTGTACAAGACTAAAGGGACTAACAACATTTTTAACTATTTGTATCTTACCATCCATATCCATATAACAGAGTTTCCAGATTTGTATTCTTTTTGTTTAGTCTCTTTTCACATATCCTTAGCTTCCACACAGGAATAATTTTTAATCCATACTCCTAAGTACTTCATTTTATCATGTCCCCATAAATGTGGAAATTGCTGAACCAGTCTGTGTAGGTACATAATGTCACAGCTATTGCCTTTGTTTTAGCTTCATTAATTTTGTATCCATAAAAGATATGAAACTGTCTCAGAATGTTCAACATTGAAATTTCCTTTTCTGGTTTTATCCGGTATAAAATATCATCTGCAAATAGACCTAGCTTTTCTTGACTACCATACCAATTATATCCTTGAATTTCTGAGTCTCTTATTCTCTTTGCCATTGGTTGTAAATATAATTGAAATAACGAATGGGAAAGAGGACACCCTTCCTGGTTTCTCTGCTCAAACAGAAATTATCAGAGAGGAACCCACCCACTTTAATTTTCGCCTCTGATCCCTAGTATGTCCTCTTAATCAACCTTATAATTTTAACAGGGAATGCAAATGCTTACTTTGCCCTGCTCATAAAGTCCCAACTTACTCTGTCAAATGCTGTCTCTGCATCAAGACCCACCAACAGTGGTATTTTCTTAAGTTATGCTTCCCTCTGGATCATCAGTGTTTTTTTAATGTTGTCAAATATTTCCCGCCCCTCCACAAAACCACACTGATCCATATTTGTCAATTTTGGCAACAACTTTACCATTACTTTTCCTAGTGTAGATATAAACTCGTTATAATTGTGGTTTAAACTTGAAATGGGTCTATATGAAGCTGGTTCTGAAAGGTCTTTGCCATCTTTAGGTAACATAGTTACCGCAGCTGTCTCATAAGTTTTTGTACTTCCTATCCTTTTGAAATACTGTTAAGTTAAAATCTTCTAGACCATTATCACTTTCTTCCCTCCTAATTTCCATTCTTCTACAGGAATGCCATCTTTTCCTAGAGACTGCCTGAAAATTGATTATACATCACTGTTTTTATCTTTTCACCCACTATCTTAACTGTAAGTTGTTGAGCCTCGTCTACCTCTAACCTTTACATGATTAAATCTTTCCTAAATATTTCCATTTGTACTTTCTTGATTCCACATTTCTCTGTTTTATACAAATTTTCAGAAAATTTCTGGAATATCTGTAAAACCTCTGGTTATTTTTCTTATTAAAGGTTCACTAAGTTTGGTGACAACCCTTTCAATATTCTGTTGCCAAAGTTATTTTAAAAGTTTTTGTGCAGTGGAGTTGTCAAAACAATAGTTGCTTAACTGCAGTCTTTCTAAACTCATGCATATTATCCAGATATTCAGTTGTTTTCTCTGTAGCACTCTGCATTTGCTCCTCCCCTCGTTCTGTCAGATTCACCTTTTAATGCTTCAATCTTTGTCAGTTCCTCCAAGTAATTTACTTCTTAACCATATCACTTTCTCTTTTATTTCAACCCTATTTTTAAACTCCATTTTCATTTTATCCTACCCATAAACAAACTTCTGAAGACATTTCTGTCTTCCGTAGTAACTCTTGAATAATTTCCACTACCCATTCCTTAAATTCCACTCTTTGTAATAGGTGGTTAGGAAAATGCCAGTATCTAATTTTTACTTCATTACCGCACATTTTTATCTTACATTTTATTTGTGCATGATCAAAATAGTTGTTAGATGTGTGTCAAAGCTTTTAATTTAATTTAAATTCACATGTTCTGGTGAAATATAATTTCTGTCTAGTGTAGCCTAGCAAGATACAGACCTTTGGGAATAATAATAAATTCTGTCAGAGTTCTTACTACTGAATTCACATTTTCTGTAACAAATATTTTCATAATTTTTTTCAGAAATCTATACTCTTTTGTTATATTGGCCCTTTCAGGTCCCCATGATGCATCCTCACTACTGCAAATCAAATTCCAGTCCAGACCTACAAATAATGTTCCCTGCTGAAAGCTGATTATTTCTCCCAAAATTTTCTTAAGCTCCATAATTGCAGTTTTCTTAAGCTCCATAACTGCAGTTTTTGGTGGAATGTAAATACATTGTATTTCTTTGTTTATTGACATTGAAAGTCAGACTGGGTCAAAGCCCATTTTCAACTGAGGCCTGGGGAGAAAAGCTCCAAATTATTACAGAACATTTTAAGAATAATTTTGCAATTTTCAAAAATAGCAGTTTAAATAATTATAACAAATTAGGCATAATATAAAAATGTTGCTTAAGAATCGATACAAGATATATGACAATCATTTAATATTTAGAGAAATTTTAGACAGTTTGTAGAGAAGTTAAAGGTAAGTTAGTCTAATACAAATGGGAATTTCAATATGAAGTGAGGAAAAACAGGCTTATGGTATATTTACAGAGAGAGTCGGGGAAGAGAATTGGCAGTAGGGAAGTAAGTGAAGAAGGGAGAGTAAGGAGGTATAAGGAATGAAAAGGTAATTGCTCATGTTTTAGGGATGTAGTTTATCCTTGTTTTGAGCAAGAACAGAGCCAGATTTTAGCTAGAAAGTCCTTCAGAGTGGTTTTGAAAGATGAGAGGGAAGGTGTAGACTTGATGGATAAAGGTAAGGAGTTCCAGGCCTTAGCAGCCTTGTAGGAGTACAGACAATGCACGGGAGATTTGCTAGGTTTGTAGACAGACAAAGAGTTTAGTGATTGGATCACAGTGACCGACTGGAAACATAGTTGTGTATAATGTTTTTACAGGCAGTTGAATGCTGGATAATCTCTTGGGTAGTAAGAAGTTGTGTATATGTTAGCTGATATGGCAGTTGTAACGAATTTAGGCTTTTCAGTGTTATACAGTGCTGGGTTCTGAAAAGGGGTGTGTACTGCCAATTTAACAACTTTGATATAGCATTGTTCAAATTTTAATTTTTGTGAAGCCTGGAGGTTAGTAAGGATGGGAGTGTGCCATAAAGAAGCCATATCAAGGTAATCCTCCTCTCTTGTCAAATAGCCCCTTACCACCATAAATCTGTCATTTTTGTCTTTATTTTTTACCTTGTTTGTCACTATTTGAGCCCCTGTTGTAACTAGTATAATTATTTGTCTTTTTCTTTGTTCCTGATATTCTGCTGAATATCCATTCTGAAATCCTCTGCCAAATTTGCAAGCTCATTTCTTTCCAATATGCGTATCCTACAGTATTGCTATTTGCAATACACATTTCTTAATATAATTCATTTTACCTGTATCTGTAAGGCCATTCACATTTCAGGATAGTGTGGACATCATAGTCATCACAATAAAAAGCTATTGTCTCCATCTGTTGTACATGACAGTTTTTTTGAATCTATATTTCCATCTTTTGTGTTACATGTGCATACCAGTGTTTGGCAGGCTGATTTTTTTTTTTTTTTTTTCCAGTTGTTTCTTCTCGTCTCCATGTCACATTTTCAAGACTTTTTGTTTTAATGAAAACCCTCAAACAAAAAACTTTAATACACACCCCCATTCCCTGTAAACGTGGAAGAAACGCACACAAAAACTGTGTACACCATCAAAACGTGAAGTTTAACCCTCTAGAAGGGAACAGTTGCCTCATATTAAAGGCTGCACATATAGGCATTATCTAACTTAAAATTAAGGTTACCCATACTAAAGCACATGCTATAACCCTGTGCTTCCACATATTACTGTGTGATGTCCTTCCGTTTCATTATTGCAGTATTCATTACATTAGGGATCCCCTCCCAAGACAGCCTGATGTCCAGCCAGTATACCAAAGCCTTTAGGTTGCTTTAAGGTACACCGCACGTCACATGCATACTCTTTGTATAGCATAGGGCATAAAGGTGACATCCAGACATACCATCCTCGGAGCTTCTTTGGCACCAGTCTGAACACCCGTTCTGTTGCTGGTTCACCAAGCTGTTGTAGACAAGTGCCACACTGGGTTTTTTGTATCTTATATTTTCTTTTGTGTTTTGCTGCTTGTGGGTTTTTATGTCCTTCAAGAAGGGCAAATGCCAGTGTGGGAGACAATTTCCCCACAAAAACCATCACGAGCAGTGCTTATTTTTTGCCTCATTGCTTTCTACAACCATATGCCCTGTTCAGTCTGTCAGGCCTTTGCTCCAAAGACCCTTAATAGTAGGCTTTCTTCTTTTTTTTTTTCTTTTTTTTTTTTTTTTTTTTATTTAGATAATCAACATCTTAAGCTGTTAGCTAAAGACACTACGGAAGGAACTTCTTATTCTGATATTCTGAGAGTCAGCTGTCCAGGAAGAAGAAAGCCAAGAAGTCTAGACCGGATTCTTCTGCTGTACAGCCTCCAACAGACATCTCTCCAGAGGCAAGTGAAAGCCTGGAGGTTTGTCAGGCTTCATCATTGGATTCTTCAGCCATGACTATTTTGGGGGCCAATGGGGATTTGACCATAGGCACGTCCTTCTAAGCCTTTCAGACATCCATATTGGGCATTCAGGGGGAACCGTGGTTTATTATTTCTGAGGGGCCAAGGGGTGGTTCTCAAATTTTAGTCAAATAAGAAATCCCTACTATCGTTATTGAATGCCGTCCATAGTCGGAGCTTTCTACGTTTCATAAGGCGGACTTCCCCTGAAAAAAGAAGCAGAAAACTAAACGTATTGCTCCAGCTCATAAAGACCCATATAGTGAATGGCAGAATTCCATTCAGGGGTTTGTTTAATGCTTTGATAGCTTTAAAACATTCTCAGGGTGTTTTTGTTCCAGCTCATCCTTTGTCCTATACTCCCCTTAAAAGACCCAGGGAACAAGATTCCTCTGAGGAGGAGGTAAATTCAGATGAGGAATCCCTTGCCTACTCCTCTCTGATTCCCTTTCCTCTAGATTATGGGTCTGAGGAAGAGGAATCTACCAGTCCTGATGCTCCTTTTGAGAAACTTTCTTATGGGGACACTATCTCTAGAATTATGGAATTTTAAAAAATGAGATTGTGCTCAGGTTTCTGAGGTGCAGAAAAGGTATTTTGAGCTCCTGCAGATGGATTCTCCCAGGCCGTCTTCTGTCTCTCCTGTTCTGGCTGACTTGCTGTATGCCTTTTCTAATGACGACTCCCAGCCCCCTGCCCCCCCAAAACTTGATAGGTTTTATAGGGCCTGAGGACTGTAAATTTCTTTGTGCCCTTCTGACCCCTTGACGGTGTCTGTGACTTCTGACAAGCCATCTTGATTGCTACCTTCTCCTATTTTCTGATAAAGATAGCATAACCATGGAAACGTTTGGAAAAAGGGTTTATACCTCTACTACTTTACCTTTTAGGGTGGTCAGTTATCAGACCCATATGTCCAGGTACATGTTGGCTTTCCCAGGCCTGTCAGAAAATTTCTGATCTTCCAAACGCTGAAGGGAAGACTTCTGCTCTTTCCTTGTTAGGGACTTACTGCCAGGTAGCTTGTCATTCCATCAAGTGTAGCTAAGATGAAGCAGCTACTTCTTCTCACGCTGCTGCTTTTGAGTCTGTGATGAGATATTCTTGCCTTCGGCTTCAACTTTTGCCTGATGACATTGAGGCTAAGTTGATGGATGCTCCCCTGGATAATAAACACTTGTTTGGCAAAGCTGCTGCTGATTTGTTTGTCTCTTCAGGATAAGGGCAAGGCTTTACAGGAACTTAAACATGTTTTTGTTTTTCCTGTACCTGAGTTAAAAAGAAATTACTGCAATAAGCCAGCCTTTGTTCGTAGACGATGTTGCCCTCCCCCAAGTGCAAGAAAGGTGGGAAGCGGGCTCCTCCTGCTAAAGCTACACAGACATTTGTGCCCCAGAAGTCTCCTTTTCTTGATTAAATCAGCTGCTGTCTGACCTTCTTATTCTTCCCAGCCACATTCCTCTATCTCTCCCTGTTTGGTTAAAGATTACTCAGGACTCCTGGATTCTGTCCATTATCTGCCAAGAGTATTTCATAATCTAGAAATCTCTTCTCTCGGCCCCCTTAGGAATGGCTGTCCTTTCCCAGGGTGCTTTGGGATCTTTTCATTCAGGGTACTATTCAGGAAGTTCAGTTTCCCAAAGGAGGGGGATTTTACTCCAGAATTTTTGTAGTATCCAGGAAAGAGGGTAGCTGGAAAACAATTTTAGACTTATCTCATCTAAATACATTTCTGAAGGTTCCCTCTTTTCGAATGTTGTCCCTTCAGATGTTGTTCCCTTTTCTGCTTCCTCAGACTTGCGTGGTACCTATAGATCTCAAGGATCCTTACCTCCATATCCCAATTCATCCCCCTTTTCGGGAAGGTTTTAAGTTTCTCTGCTTCCTGGCATTCTCTGTTCTCTGTTTTGGCCTTTCTACTACCCCAAGGGTTTTCACCAAATGCCTCCCTCCTTTGATTGCTGTTTGCAGGTTAAGGGGGATCCAAGTCTTTACCTACTTGGGCAACCTCTTGTTTCAGGCATCCTCTCCAGATACTTTGTTGCAAAGCCTTCATTTTGGAATGTCCCTTCTGCATAGCCTAGGGCTGACTGTAAATATCAAAAAGTCCTTTCTGACTCCTTCTTGAAATCCATGTCTTTCTGGGGCACAGGATCCAGACTGTCCTATGTTGGCACCCCTGCCTACTCCCAAGGCACTAACTCTCATTTCCTTTTTTTTTTTTTTTTTTTAAGTCCCTTCTGCCTCTGACCTCCAGTAAAAATAAGATAATTTCTGAGAGCTCTGGGGTTCCTGGCTTTGACAACTCCACATGAGAAAACATCAGTAGTTTCTAAAGTCAGTTTGGCTTCAGCATTTTCATCCCCTCAATTTTTTTTATAGTTCCTCTTTTTCCATGTCTCAGGCAGGAGTGATGGCTTCAGCAGTTGATGGTCAGTCAGTGGCCCCTGTTTCTTCCACCTCTTCCCTCTCGAGAACTGTTCACAGATGCCTCAGACGTGGGATGAGGAGCAATTTTCAGGCTCCCTAAAGGTGCAGGGAGTATGGCCACCTCATCAACAAAAAAGAACATCAGTGTCAAGGAGATGAGAACTCTCCTGATGGCTCTTCAGGCCTTTCATCCTCTCCTCCCCAGGACCTCTTAAGGTGTTTTCAGAAAATACCACAGTGATATGGTATGCCACCAAATGAGGGGGGGGGGTTGCCTTCTTTGCCAGTTGGCATTAGTTGTCCCGTATTAAGTGACTCTTCAGGCAGTATACATTACTTCAGGTCAAAACACTGTGGCAGACTCTCTGAGCAGGTGCATAACTCAATCCGATTAATGAATGCTTCACAAGGATGTGTTTCTGGACATTGTCCATTAGTGGGGTACTCCTCAAATGGATCTTTGTGCCTTCCTTCTGATCAGTTAGCTTCCTCTTTTTTTGTGTCAAGTCCCAGGTCCTCTGGTTTGGAAGATGGACACCTGCTCTTTTTCTTGGAAGGGGATGTTTCTTTATGCTTTCCCTCCCTGTCCCCTCATTCTAAAAGTCCTGTTGAAATTGCAACATGATGCTCCCAAAATCTTGCTGGTGACTCCCTTTTGGCCAAGACAGCATTGGTTCTCTCTTCTGCATTTAGCCAAGAGCAGTCATCACAAGTTGCATCACAGGGTGGACCTACTTACACAAGACAAGGGATCTGTCATCCATCCCCACCTGTCCACTCTTCAACTGACACTGTGGTAATAGGATTTTGATTTCTGTAGACACCTTTTTGCCAAGGCTCTGCTTAGGGTTGGGAAACCGACTACTAGGAAATCCTAATTTTCCAAATGGAAGAGGTTTTCTGTTTGTTGTTTTTCTCATAACCTAAATTGATTTTTTTTTGTGGATGTTCCTTTGGTTCTCATTTGTGTGAACTGCTCAATGCAGGGTTGGCCTCTTCTTCTGTTAAGACCCACTTATCAGCTGTTTCTGCTTTTCTGCCTTTATCTCCTCCTTTAACTTGTAGATTTGAATCTAAGCAATTCCTTAAAGCTGTCCTTCATATTTAGGCCTCCCAGGAAGCCTGTTCCTTCTCCCTGGGATCTTAATTTTGTTTTAGAAAAAATGACCCAGTCTCCATTTCAGCCTGCAGCCTCGGCTTCCTTGCAACATTGCTCTTAGAAGACTGTACTTTTGTTATCCCTTACTTCTGCATTATGGGTGTCTGAGCTTCAAGCTGTCATGGCTTGTCCACCTTTTTTTTTTTTTCATAAGGACATACCGATCCATCTTTTATGCTCAAGGTGATGAATGAGTTCTCTCTTAATCAGTCTATTCATTTGCCCATTTTTTTTTACTTCTCGACAGTCTGCCAGTGAGAAGGTGCTGCACACGTTGGATATGCATAGGCTACTCAAATTTTATTTGGATAAGGACTATGACTTTTTGCAAATCTGATCAGCTTTGTGTTTCCTTTCATCCTAGGTCCTCGGGATTGGTGGTGTCCAAGCAACTATTTCTTTTTAGATTTCTAAACCATTTCTTTTTGTTACTCTTTTCATAGTAAGGGTCTTCCTTTTCTGTTAAGGCTCATTCTGCTAGAGCTGTGGCTTCTGGTGCTTTTTTCAAGAGTTTGGATACCAACTGTATTCTTGAGGCAGCTACCTGGACTTCTGTGCACACTTTTACCAAGCAATACAAGCTGGATGGAATTTCCAGAGCTAGAGCTGGTTTTGCTAGAACCATCCTTCTTGGCTTCCTAGAAAGCTGTGCTGGTCCTTCCTCCTCCCTTTCTTCTTCCTGAGCTTTGGCACTCTCCCTATTGTAATGAATACTGCAACAGTGAAATGGAAGGACATAGTACAGTTGTGTAAAATCTTACCATAGTGGTAGATGTCCTTTTCAGTGTTGCAGTATTCACTCCCTCTCTCCGCCCCCTGGCCCATTTCTCTTCTGGAAGTACGGATTACATCTCTACTCCTTAGATTGGCATTCCTACTGGGGCTTTCACTTCTGTGGATGTTATGTCTGGACATCACCTTTATGCTGTACTCTATGCAAGTAGCTTACTTGTGACATATGGTGAACCTTAAAGCAACTAAAGGCTTTGGTATACTGGCCGAACATTGGGCAACTCTTGGCAGGGGATATCCCTCCCAAATTTGAAAAAAAACAGCTTGTGTGCTTTCAGAAAGTGTTACCTTTTAGCCCCAAGAAAAAGTGCACTGGTTATCTTTAATTACTACACTATGCTATTAACTGCATTAAAGTATTAAGGCTGCTAGGGGGATTACCTGTTATTCACTTCCCATAATTTCAAACTTAATTTTTTCACTTAACTGCTTGCAATTGTACCTTTAAATTTTGCATTTCCCTCAGCATAGAATAATCAAAATTCTCAAGATTATCTGTTTGCACCTGCAGGCAGCTTGTCTCCATGGAAATATACTCTGCAATGAATGTTTATAAATTTCCCCCAGCTGCAGACATCTCCACTTCACTGGACATTTTCCAGTGTAAAACAAACAAGCTAATATATTTGCAAGAAGCTTACCATTTTCATGGTTTTCAACATTTCTTATTTTCAAAGCCTACATGCTTACATAAACATCTGCTTATAGCATAAGCCATTGGTAGTAAGCTAGACATTCACTAATGTAAAATAAAGAGAAAATATCCTAATTGTACATGTAATATAATTGGTGTACTTTTTCACCCCCACTCCTACCCCAGCAGCCCTAGATCACAACATATGAACATTGAACTTGCTTTTATCCAGGTTTTTTCTCTTGTTATACTGTAAAATCTTTTTCTTACAGCTAAAAATGCTTGATTGTTTTTAAGCATGATGGTTAATTTTAGTATTTATTGGAGGTGTTCAAACAAATTTTGATTAGTGGAAGATTTCCACCTTTTGTATAAAGTACAATCAAAACCCCTATCCCCATACTGTCCAGAAAACTTCTCTGTGATTTGACATCCTATTCATTTAAAATCACAAACTGGAAAATACCAAAGGCACACACCCTTGCAGTCCTGTACTTTCCTTAAACTTTTCTGACGTAACACCAGGAATGTCAATACAACTGATGCCCTACAGATTCAGAGGCTCAATGCCCTATAGTACAGCCCTTGTACCCCATAGGCAGGATGGTATCTGCATATATTCTGTGAATCAGCAGCTCAGCTGATGGATAAAGTCTTATTCTAGAAAAGTGGTGTATGCTTTTCCAGGGAGGTATGGAAGCTTAATTCCTCTGTAATTTGAACACAGCCTCTGATGTTACTCTTGAAAAATGGGTACCACCACTCCGGTTTTTGCATTCCAATGGATACTTACCCTGTAATCCACAACAGTGAAAATGTGCATTAACCACAACATCCTAACAACATCCAAGCTCCTTCATTATTTCAGAGTAGATTATCATCCATTCTTGTAGACTTGTACCTACTGCGCGGTGGTGGTGCTGCGGTAGCGTTGTCGCCTCATAGCAAGACTTTGTCCCGTTCGATTCTCAGCTAGAGCGTCTTCTGTGTGGAGGCATATGTGAATGGGGCGTGTCTTCGTTGAAGGTTGTGCGTCAGGGCTGGTAACCCGGTACGTAAAAATCCACTACCAATCATTAGCGGACCGGTGTTCCGCTGTGGCGACCCCTAACCGGGAAAAGCTGAAAGACACAAACCTGTAGACTTGTACCTCAGAACTCTAACTGCTGTAGTAGTTTCATGTAAAAAAATATACTGCACCAAAGGAGGACATGGCCCATGATTCAGGAGTTGTTGCATCTTTTGCCATTTTCCCCAGTTGAGGTGATGCAATAGTTCTGCTTCCTTCCTGAGAGTAATGTATACATTGTACCTCCATATTCCCTAAGTTGCAAGACGTTAGTCATGCTCCGTGGCCTTGTCAGTCTTTCCATCATGGGTGTTTTCTTTGATTGTCACAGACGCTGCTTTGGCTTTTCTGACCTGTTGGTACAAGTCATTCAGATTTGGAGACCTACCTATGCTAACATTGTACAGAAGTCCTTTTCTTTAAGTATGCTGTTTCACCAACCACTGGAGTTTACCAGCTGATCCTGGGTTTACTGCCTTGACAAGTGTGGATGACCTTTTGTCCACGGCGCTTTGTTGCTTCCCTAGTGATTGTAAGCTTGGACAGCATCTATTTCAGCTCAGTGTCCTGACCTTCCATACTGTATGACAGAAACTGATGTTCATCATTTTCATTGCTGTAGCAGTCTGTAGTTATTTGGGTTATGTCCTACACAGGATATAACTGCTGGCCAGTCTTCAGAAGTCTTTGGCTCCCCTCCATACACATGCTCAGGCTGCTGTGTCTTGAGATCCACAGGGAAAGAACAGCAGCCTGGGTGCCAGTTTCTTCACTGTTTTGCAGAGTCTGTTCCCAGGTGTCAGGAGCCCCTTTTGTGGCTTACAAATCTCCTTATCAGTCTATGCTTTCATATGAGCAGTAACAGATCCTCAATTCCTTCTCACAAAATTGTGTTTCCAGGATGCCTTCTAGATTCTTTCCAGCAAAAGGCATTCCTTACCAAGGAGAAAGTAGACTTAGACTTAAACTTGTATCTGGAAATATTCCTGAGCTTTTTAAATTCATCTCAGACCTCAGCCAGAGAATATCTTGGGGTTCTAGGGTTCATGGTGTCCATGATTCTCATGATTTTTCTTATCGGGTTACACATGAGAAAAAATACAGTGGTTCTTAAATTATGTGCAACATTGTCATCGTCTGGAATTTCAAAATTTCAGTCTTTGGTTTTGTGAGGAGAGAACTGCTTTGGTGGAGACAACAGATTGCCCTGAATACAGATTTCTCATTCTGTCTTTCAGCTCCAGCTTAGTCTGTGCCAGCAGAAGTCAGATTATACTTGGGTTGCTGTTTCAGTGGCGGTAAAAGTGCATGGTCTTTAGAGCAGAATTGACAGGCGAAAGCGCACACACGTCTGAGATGTTAAGCTGTGATCCATGCTTATATAATCTGTTTTATCTGTTATTCCAGGGACCTATATAGGTGATTAGACAATAACAAGAGTGATGTGTGATAAATAAACAAATGGAGGCAGCAGGTCTTAGCCTCTGTACAGACTGGCTATGGTAGCTTGAGAGGTTGCTCTGAAGCATTGTTTAATCCTCCAAGCTTCCTACATTCCTTCTGATCAAAATGTAGTGATAGACAAGCATAGCAGGGCCAGGACAGACCCTCATGAATGGAAATTGAAGGAGGGGGTCTTAAAATAATTGATCCAGTTGTGGAGAACACCTCACATAGATGTGTTCACCTCCTTTCAAAATGGACAATTAAATATTCTGCACCAGGACTCCTTGCTGCGGCCCTCAAACTTTTGCTTTTCTGTTCTCATTGTCAGGGGTATTTTGTTATGCATTCCACCCTTTCCAGTGATATCCAGGTTAATTCTGAAGGTTCAGTAGGACTTCCCAAAAATCATTTAGGGGACTCCCTTTTGACCCAAGCAGCAGTGTTTTTTCCTTCTTGTGGAATTGGCCAAGGACAATTCCCACATGCTTTCTCGCATTGAATCATTTCACACAAGACCAACAGAATTTGACACATCCCACTTTCAGACAACTTCATCTTAGTGCTTGGATGATTTAGTTTTTGATACCTTTTAGGCACCTTGTTTTTGAGGATATGCAGCAGGTACTAAAAGGGGATAAACCTGCTACTGGGAAATCTTTTGTTAGAAAGTGAAGAGATCTTCTAGTTGATGGAACAGTAAAAATTAGGGCCCAATCCAGTATTATGTGCCGCTTGTTCTTGAGTACTTGTGTTGGTTACTATTCCTGTGGTCTGTCATACTCCTAGAGTCCTCTGCTTTTTCAGATTTTGCTCAAGTTGTTCTACAGAAAGGATTTTCACATGTAAAATCTTCTCATCTAGTTAATGGGTGGCACCTTGTTGGGATCTTGTAAAGTAAATTCTGTCTACATTTGGACATGCTGTTCTGGCTGTTTCTGGTTCATAATTTGGTAGACTGCTTTGCTTATTACTCTAACACCTGAGAGTATCCAAAGTTTCAAGCTCTCATGGTGGGTAAACCCTGCTTGGTTTCCCATAGATAGAGGGTTATTTTTAGAACAAATCCCCATTCATCTCATTGGTAGTGTCAATTTGCTTTGATTCTAGCCATTTATGTCCTTTATTGTCTTTCCAGAAATGTAAAAATAGGGAGAAAGGATTCTCTGTAATCTGGACATGTCTATGCACCTCTGTTATCATATCAGAACCAAGGTAGGTGGGAGTTTGGCATAAGGGTTAAGGTGTTTACCTTATAAACACAAGGTGCAGCGTTGAAGTAATTGGCTAGACTTAAAATGGTCCCAAGGGGCAGTTAGGCTGTTACCAGTCTATTAAACTGTGAACTAATTTTAGGTAAACTGAACAAGTGTGAACTTCCCAGGATGGGACAAAAAGAAAGGAACAACCCATGTTAATTCAGATAATTACAAGATATCTGTTTCTTGCTGTTTTTGCCGGTTATTCCCACCAGGTTAAAACAATTCCAGGCATGATCGATGCACATTTTACTAGAGCCTTGCTTTCTTTGATGGTATACAGGAAAGGAGTGGACTTTAGAAGTGTTCTAGAGGCAGCTTCTTGGTCCTCTTTACATTTACAAAACATTCCATAGTAGATTCCTTCTCCTGGTTCAGAACAGGCTTTGCTAAGACCGTATTCCATGTGGCCCTGGATCATAATCCTTCCTCCTCCCAGAATGGATAATCTATGGGTAATCCACCCAAGTAGCTATAGGATGTCCTTCAAGGATGCATCTGCAGTCATCACATATGGGTTGTCCTGCCTCAGGCAGCCCTTCGGTCGGCCGGATTCCAAAGTCTGGGTCCGGCGTCGGCTAATGTCGCCTCCTCCCCGACGTCAGAGCGCCTGGGGTATAAAAGCGTCAGCCGACGCCATCTTCCTCAGTCTTTCTTGCCGCGTGGTGCCCGAAGCAGAAGCTGTTCGCAAGTGCCGGTCGGCCAGCTCCTACAAATTCGCTATCCGAAGACTTCAAAAGCTAAGTACCCCGTTGAGGACTCTTTCTTGCCTCAGCCGATGTCAGATAAAGTTAATTGTTTAACTTGTGGGAAACAAATACCTCATAAGGATTTCCACTCTTACTGTCTTCCCTGCTTAGGCCCAGACCACGACGTCTCGGCCTGTTCAGCCTTCGCTTCCTTCAACCGATGCATTCTTAGACGTCGGTCGGAGTTCGCAGAAGAGCTTTTTGGGGCTAGTTTTTCATACAAAATGCCATCGGAAACCCCGACATCTCATTTAATTAAGAAACGGAAAGACAAGGAACGACACACGCGGGCCGCGGTTTCGGCTGAAACCACGGCTAGGCCTACCGCTAGTGTCTCGGTCTCGGCTGATACAGAGTCCTTGGAACTTCCAAACCCTGAAACAATACAACCGACAGCCTCGGCCCCGGAGGCTCCTACCGATTCAGTTACAGAATTGCCTTCGGAGACTGGTGTATTGGAATCTTCCAACACCATACCTTTAGACAAAGCTACACCAGCACGTGGTGCTGCCAGGCCTCCTGCATCCATGTCCATTAAGGCTTTCACCAGGGCTAAAGCTGCAAAACACACTAAAGCCATGCCTCCCAGGGTTATTCCTCAGGGACCCTCTTCTAGTTCTCAGATTCTTACCTTAGCAGAGGACCTTATCTCTTTAATCAGGGGCTCTCGGCCCCATCCGGACAGGGGCTCCCAACCTCCTCTAGACAAAAGGCCCAGGGTGGATCCCATTGATCCCCTTTCCTCAGAGGAGGCCTCTGTGGGCTCGGATCACTCGGACTACCAGGAGGAGGCTTATTCGGCCTACGAGGATTTGGATGCAGAGGAGTCTATTCCCTCGGCCTCCCCTCCTGAAGAGCTTTCCTTTGGGGAGACCCTTCACACTATGAGAGAGCATTTCAAATGGCAGGGCCAGGAATATTCTGATTCCAGGAAAAGACTAAGAACTTTTCTTCATTTACCTCAACATAGACCTTTGGCTATTCCTCCTGTTTTAAATGTCATTGATGATGTGTATTCTGACTCTAGTATGACCCCTGACACTCTGCCTCCGGCCCCTGTTAAGCCCGATAGGTATTACAGGGTCCCGGACACACATAATTTTCTTTACAAGTCCCACTCTGCTGATCCTGAAACCATTTCACAGGGCCCTAAAGGGGTTGCAGCTGTTACTACTAAGAACCCACTCCCCTCTGCAAAGGAGGCCAGGGCATTAGAGAGATGGGGTAAAAAAGTATATACTTCTGCCACTCTTGCTACGAGTGCATTAAATTGTCAATTTCATATGATACAGTACCAAGAGTATTTGTTAGAAGAAATGCATAAGAAACTGTCTTCTTCTGAACCCCTAGACCGTAAATCCCTTCAGGATATGGTATATAACTCCCAGCAGGTTAGTAACCATTTTTTGCAGTGTGGTTATGATGCATTGGAAGCTTCATGTAGGTCAGCAATGACTGGTGTTGTCATACGTAGGCATGCTTGGCTGAAGGAACAATCTTTGCCAGACCATGTTAAAGCTAAGCTTTTGGATGCTCCACTGGAAAAGCAAAAGTTATTTGGTTCCACTGCTCAAGAAGTCCTAAAGAAAGTTGAGGAAAAGGCAAAATCTGTACAAGCAGTTAAGGATTTTCTTCAAGTCCAACCGCCTAGATTCAGCAGAAATTGGCCTTCCAAGAATTGGTCCTTTCCGGACACAGAAAGATTTCAAAGGGGCAGGAACAGACGTGCCAGAGGTAGAGGGCAAGCTAGGGGCTCCTACAGAGGCCGTCAATGGCAACCTCCAATCCAGACAGGCAGTTCAGGACCTGCAGCTGCTACACAAGGACAGACTCAATGACTTTGCTTTGATTCCGCTAACCAGGGCTCAATTAGAAGCACCTTTGGGCGGAAAGCTTTCTTTATTCTCAAAAAATTGGCACAACATTACAAGAGACAAATGGACACTCCAAATAATAGACAACGGATACAGGTTCCATTTCCACCCATTGCCAAAAAGAAAAGGCATGCCTGGTCTGCCACCAAATCAAAGGGCAGAGGCTTTGAAACAAATATCAAACTTGCTACAAATGAAAGCCGTAGAAAAAGTTCCTATTTCAGAACAAGGCCAAGGATTTTACTCCAGACTATTCCTTGTTCCAAGAAAAGAGCATCAATGGAGACCAATTCTCGACTTGTCCGCACTGAATACTTGTCTCATTGTGCCAAAATTCAAAATGCTGACTCTACAGCAACTCCTTCCCATGCTGGGCAAGGGGTCTTGGCTGGTAACTCCAGACCTCAAGGAGGCATACCTGCATGTCCCTATAAGATAAAGTTGCAGAAGACACCTCAGATTTCTTGCAGGGTCAGAGCATTATCAATTCTCAGCATTGCCCTTTGGCTTATCTACTGCGCCTAGAGTATTCACGAAATGCCTGGCATCAGTAATGGCACACTGCAGAGTTCAGGGGATTCAAATATACCCTTATCTGGACGACTGCCTTATACAAGCGGACAACCAACAAACTTTGATAAAGGACTTAAATTATGCCATCAGTCTTCTACAGGCCTTGGGATATACAGTCAACATGCACTAATCAGGACTTGTTCCATCCCAAAGAATAACCTTTCTGGGTGCGGATCTAGATACAACCACCCAAATGGCTTATCTCACAGAAGAAAAACAGACAGCTACCGGAGGATTACTTCAAGAATCTGACAAGGCAAACTCAGCTGACTGCAAGGAAAATCCTGCAGGCCCTGGGTTACATAGCATCCTGTATTCTTTTGATTTCACAAGCAAGGCTTCATATGAGAAAGCTACAGTGGTACCGAAGGAGTTTATGAACTCTGCACAGTCACAGTTTGGAAACGTTAATCCCACTCATTCCATGCCTTCACAAGGAATTTCTGTGGTGGGCTCAGGCCAGCCAGTCCAACAGGGGGATGCCCTTCACAAAGCCAAAAACCTCCCAAACTATTACAACGGACGCTTCAGACCTAGGTTGGGGAACACACATGGAGGGCAGAAGTATCCAAGGACAGTTGTCACGAAAGGAGCTGCGCATGCACATAAATCAAAAAGAAATGCTAGCAGTGATGCATGCAATCGAGGCCTTCAAAATCTTTCTGCATCAAGGCCACCTACTAATAAGGACAGACAACACCACAGTTATGTGGTACATAAACAAGCAAGGAGGTACCCATTCCTACCCTCTTTGCAGACTGGCAATGAATCTATGGGATCTTTCCTTGAAACTCAATATACAGCTGCAAGCTCAGTTTGTGCCAGGGAAAGACAATACACTGGCGGACAGCTTAAGCAGGAATATCATGGATGCACATGAATGGATGCTGCACCCAGACATCTTCCAACAGATAACACAATCTTGGGGGAGCCCGGACATAGATCTATTTGCATCCCCTCACAATCATCAACTGAAGAAATTCTGCTCAAGGACATACCACCCACAAGCGTGGAAAGTGGACGCCCTCTCTTTCAACTGGAGAAATCTGACAGTGTATGCATTTCCTCCTATCCCATTAATGACCAAGGTGTTACTGAAGATCAGGACAGAGCAGCCAAAAGTGATTCTGATAGCTCCGGACTGGCCAAGACAGCACTGGTGCCCACTGCTGAGAAACGTGTCACGTACGAAACCATGGCCTCTGCCTCTATGGTCACTTCTACTGATACAGCACAGATACAAAACTCTACATTCAAGATTCATGCTTCAGCAATTTCAGCAGAGTACAACACTGATCCACCTGTCTTTTCTCATCCTCTCCTAAGACAGTTTCTAAGAGGACTCAAAAACATCAAACCTCCTCGGAAACCACCTCTTCCTGCATGGGACCTTAATTTCGTGTTGGAAAAATTAACACTGCCTCCATTTGAACCAGCAGCATCTGCAGATCTACAGTACCTTTCATGGAAGACTGCCTTCCTTCTGGCAATAACCTCAGCAAGAAGGGTTTCAGAATTGCAGGCCCTGATGGCAGTGCAGCCATTCATTATTTTTCACCAGGACAGAGTTTCATTAAGAACTAATCCTACTTTTATGCCAAAGGTGGTATCCAGGGTTTCATTGAATCAAGCCATTCACTTGCCTACCTTCTTCCCAAATCCACAAAACAAAGGGGAGAAACTGTTACACACCCTGGACATTCACAGACAGTTGCGCTACTACTTGGACAGAACTAAAGGTTTCAGAAAAGCTGACCAGCTGCTAGTAGCATATGCGGCTGGTACTCAAGGAAAAGCAATTTCCAAACAGACTATTTCTAAATGGATAGGAAATTGCATTCGCTTTTGTTACTCATTTCATGGAAAGACTGTACCAGCTAACATTAGACCTCATTCTACGAGAGCCACAGCCACCTCCACAGCCTTCTTAAGAGGGGTGGCTACAAAGGACATTTTAGAAGCTGCCACATGGAGCTCCGTGCATACATTTGCCAAGCATTACAATTTACCTTTATATTCCAGATCCAGAGCAGGCTTTGCTACGGCTGTCCTGCAGGGTATCTTGGCTACACCATCCTTTTCCTAGTTCCTCCACCCCCAGATTGGCTATGGTATTCTACCCATATGTGATGACTGCAGATGCATCCTTGAAAGACATAGTACAGTTTTGTACCTACCATAAATGTAGATGTCCGATAGGTATGCATCTGCAGTCAGGTTTACCATCCCTCCTTCCCCTCTGTGGTATTCCTAGGGTGCTTACCCCTCCATTAGCTAACTGGGGGGGGATCTATTATGGTGTATTTGTTTTTTATATATATATATATATGTTTCCCCCTTCTTTCACAGAAGGACATTATAACATCCCATTTTCCTCTTCTGCCCTGGAGTCAGCAGAGGGGGTTGTACACCCCTTAATAGATGATGACCTTATAGTTCAGCCAGTGCTTAAAGGACATGAGGTGCCAAATTGCCAACTTCTAATCCTTGTCCGTCTTAAACCCCCTGGTCTCCTTTATTGCATTTTCACTTACATTTATTCATCTTTGCCTGCTTTTCCCCTGATTTTATGTTGGTACCCTGCCTTTTCTGTCTTTGAATACAGATATGATTACTTCTCCTCTGCCTACCTAGTAGCTTCCCTTTACTGCTTACAACATGCTACTGCACTTCAGTCTGTAATATCTGTAGATCCTGTGTATCTTAACTTTTTATACTAATCTCTGCCTTGCACATGGTTCTTCAGAGATCCAGGCTGACTTACTTTACAACTCTATTTGCTTTCTTTGTGGACTTCATATAGGCCATTATCCCCTATTAGTTGACTTCCTAAAGGCGCTCTATTTTTTACAGAGCTTTCACTTTTACCTTGTTCAGTAAAGCTGGTTATGTCTTTCCAGAATGTATTTCTTCCTTCTTATAGAAGTCATAATTTTTATTATTCCGTTTTAATACTCCCTCCCCACGATCCACTAGGCTGTTGACTTCCCTTTTTACCTTTTTTATTTTAACTTGCTTCTCTGATTATTCAACTTGCCATTCTGAAGTTCCCAAACTGCTGTGTTGATTTCTGTCCTTCCACCCCCCCCCCCCCCCAGAAATTGCAGACCTTTTGTGTGATAGAGGTATCAGATTCAATACTGTATTGCGGCATCTGGTGAGTTAAATGCCACAGTGCATTTTGCAAAAGTGTAGCCAAAATTAATTGGGCCATTTTTTTTTAATAAAATGCTATGTGAACTTCTTATTAAAATTATGTCCCATATAAATTTAGTATTTCTGTGCATTGTGTCACGTAAGGTAGTTGTCCATAGACTACAGACTTTAACAGACACATGTTTGCACATGGGCAACTTGCATCCTTTAAAATCTATGAATACCTCTCACATTTTCCTCTCTGTTGATGTCACTAATGGTAAAGATCAAGGTTAAACCTCAGTGTCATTGCAGCAAGGAAATTAAATTTGAATTTTTTAATTTTTCTTTCTTTTTTTTTTTTTTTTTTTTTAAATACGAAACTATTCAGTGATGCAACGAAGATACAAACTGGCACTTTATACACCGCATGTATTGGGATAACAGCTTGACAAAATACCTTGTTTGTCTTTTCTGAGACTTTCTTTATTTGTGATTATTGTCTTTAAGGGTCTTCCAACTGTGATCAAACTTCTTGTGCTGGTATCTCTAACAGTTACAACTTCTAGGCTGTATTAGGGAACGGTGTGTGAGAAACTGGCAGATGATTACATCTCTTATGTTTTGTTTTGTCTGCTTTCTGCCTCTTTTTTTATCATTTACTACATCTGTTTACAATTATATTCTGGTCCTTTTACCAGAACTTTAGTATAGTCAGCATGTGTTACATTACCCAGTCACCCTCATGTCTTCATGATGTACCCTCCCATCCACTATCTCACTCTTCATCTATAGCTTTCCTGTGTAGCCTTTTCTATGTAGTTAGTCTGGTTAGTCAGATTTGCCATTAGGAAAATGCATATCTTAATTTATAAGGTTTATGTGGCATCATTTTAGTTTTTCACCCTCCCCCAAACACCTCTTCTCCTGCTCACTGGGCAAACCAACCAGTGTTTAACTGAAAGTGCTTGTGGCTATTTGATAAGCTACTTTGCAGTAGTTACTCTAGAGTTTGTATTCTGTTATCTTCCACTGCAGTTGCTTTATGCCTGTACAAGTATATCCTTGTCTTCTGCTGTTTAAGAGCCAGCATATCTGCAATGAAGCTGTTTTTTAAATACTAGCCATTTTTTCTTCCCTTACATTGTTCTGAACTAGTCCTGCCTTTCACATGTGTTGTGCTGCTAAGAGCTACCATGATGCAGTAGGGAGTACTGGTATGTATAGTGTCCTGCCACTAAAAACTGCAGTAATATGGCAGGAGTGGAGCACTTGTTTGAAACAGAGAAAAATTTGTATGTACATCCCTTGTGTCTGCATTTCTGTTCCACTTGCTGGGTTATTGAACTTCTTATTCTTTCCTAGTCTGTGTGAATGTGTTAAAATCAACAGCTGTTTTCCCAGCTTTTCGTTCATTTAAAATAAGTAGTTTTTTACCTTTATATGTTCAGGAAAATGTCAACAGATTTGGCGAGTATGATACAGCCACGTCAATGAGATGCACATCCATTCCTTGGCTTGAAGAATGACAGAATTCTGTACTTTTAAGTAGTAAGCTTGTCATGTGGTTTTCATGTTAGTTTCACTTATCTGCAGTCATTCTTGATGATATTGTGTGAGGTGTAGAACTTGTGAAACGTTTAGTGCTGTTAACTGATTGTTCTGGATTGGATTTTTACTGGTAAACATTTATTGGGTTATAATGAGTTTTTGTAATGCTGTAACATAAATATTCATAAGCGTAATAAGGCCTATGTGGAGTTAGAGGAGCTGCAACCTCTATGTACTAAAATGCTGGAATGATAGTTTTTTGCAGTTCCTGTAAACATTTGTGTGAACAAGATGGAAATTTCAGAGGTATTTTTTTATGGAATACACACTGCTTGTTGTATTACAGCATTACTTTTACATTATATGTAGGAAACTACTTGGTTAGTGTTCTTGCTTATAGGTTGTTGGGGTGAGGTTGGCTGACAGAGGCCATAAGCATGACAGACCAGATAGTTATTATGTCCTAGCTGCCTTCCTTTTGAGACTGGACAGCATATACCCTTTTTAATGTAGGGTCTTCAGTATTGACAGGTGTTTGCTTCCACGCATCTCTTCAAGGTGCAGTGTTCTGCACTCTTAGATAGGACCAGTGAGTTTCCCTGACATCTGATAAACATACCCTGTCCTCTGGCAGGTGGCACTGAGCAGGTACACCTTACCTACCCCCCTTACAGGTGAGTAAACCTTGACTGCTTATTTCCATCCCTCTCCAACCACTTCCTGCTGTTTTGAAGTCATTAGGGCACAGTCAAAACTTTATCCCACTGTGCCATAGCGCAGTTTTAGAAAATGTTTTTTTTATCAGAGAAATTATTACTTATAAATTATGTTAACCTGATTACACTGTTGATATTATACTAGTTTCCATCATTGGGAACTGGTAACTTTAAAAAAAATATTGCAAGTATGTATAGAAGGAAAATTACATACATCTCGGTGCTTAGTTACCAGGCTTATTAACTTAATGGCCTTTTGCTTTGCTGCTGTAGAAGTCTTGAGAGAGACGGACAGAATAATCTTTTGTGTAGTTGTAGAAAACATATTGGCACCATAGCACTGTTTAGGGAATTATTGCTGTAGTGCTACTAGTGCGTTGTTCTTGAGCTGTAAGAGCACTGTGGTGATAACTAGCAAGTGATTCATATACAGGAAAAGAGTTGTATGCAGTTGAGTCACTAACGAGCTTTTATTCGATGTATCTGAATTGAACACCTAATGCAGCTAACCTCTTTCTGCAACCCCCCAGCCAGCTGACAGCACTGTTGTACAGGCACCTACAGATCACAGAGGTGCACGTCCACTCTGTGTACGCGTGAGCATCTGCATGTGAGCGTCCACACAGGTGAGCGTGCACATGCAGACGTACATATGCACACAGAGTCATGCCCAGAAGGACAGACACAAGCACACAGTGTCTCAGTACAACAGATTAAGTTGCCATAGGTAGTAGTTCACCATGAAACTACTATATCTAGCCCTCACCACTCAGAATACTGGTAGAGCAGTCTTTGAATCACAGTCAGTCTCTATTTTGTTCCTTGTGTTTGGCATCAGGGTAGAGCACATGGTTAACTTTAACTGTGCCCCTGGACTTTTGCATTTACATGAGATGTCCTCCAGCAAAACTGTTCTAGCACTTCATGCCAGACTGTTGTAGTGCTACAGCGATTTTTGAATTGCTCCCTCATAATGCAGTACAGTCCACTGTGCGTTGTGTTCCTGAATACCCTTGTTGTCTTCTATGTCTGTAGTGTTGCTCTAAAACATAATTTGTCATTTAAACAGAAGATAGCAGTCTAATAATAAACTGCTGTTTAACTGAACTATTTTTCTGGCAGCATTTGCCCTCCCAATGTTTTCTGGTATGGCTGCTGTGTTGATACATTTTGGTGAAATTGCTAGTTTTAGCTTCTTTGGCCATGAACTTTTTTGGTTAATACTGTCCATGCACTGGGCTACAATTATTTAGAGATTAATTGATTACCATATGCAAGGTATGCTTAGAAAATGTGATCGTGTTTAGATGTAAACTGAAGCAATAGAAAAGGTGCAACCTTGAAAATAGCTTTCCTATCCTTGTTTTGTTCCTTTTGTGCAGTAATAGAAGCAGTGGTATTCATCATATTGATCCCAGCTGCAGTAGCCTTAGTTGTATGGGTTATGTCCTGAAAAGGGTATAACAGCAGACCAACTTCCAAAGCTTCAGGGCACCTTCCACATGCCCACACTGTCAAGCAGCTTGAGCTAAGCTGACTAAAAGACAAGTTTGGGCATGAAGCCCCTCCAGAGCTTTATTGCTGCCGAATAGTATCGTCTTCTGAGGCTTTCGAGGATCAGTGGTCGGCTTGTGTTTTCTTTTGCAGGGCAGATAAATTTCCTTTGGGGGAAAAAACTTCCGTTTTCTTAGTCCTGTTGATGTTTTATTACTTTATTCTTCAGGGAAGATATTTTAAAGCTAGGAGTGTTGTTTTAATGGACTGTCACAGAAATGTAATGTACTTGTAAATGGAGTGCTCGATTATATGATATAAAGTAAATGAAAACATTTTTCTTCTGTAGAGAAATTTTCTTTTTACTTTTCTGAGGCTGGCATAGTGTTGCAAAGTGCTTTTTACTGTGTTTTTCTGTCAAAAAAGTAACTTTTGTGGACTGAAGAAGTTTACTGGCAATTGCTGCTTGCCCTCCCTAGGAAAGTGGCTTGATGGTGGAATAGACTACTGGTCCCATGGTCTGTCCTTCTTTCGGCCATAAAAAGAATAAGTTAAGCAAACAGCCATTGCCACCACAGCAGGCTAGCAGTTTGCCTCAGCCATAAGTGGGTGACTCCTGTGGCCATTTGCTGTACCTCAGAGCACTCATCTTTACCCCACATACCTCTGGTGTAGCACCTACAACCACTATGGACCGGGGTTTAGCCACATCGTCTTCGGCTGTTGGGGTTCCCCTCAGTGGGCAGAGGAGATCCAGTCTTGTCGGCCCTGAGAGAGGGGGGCAGGGAAGTTTTCCATGTTGGAATGCTGTGCTCATCCTTGGGGAAGCAGCTTTTGCCATTAGTAACATGGCTGGCCCCACTGTTCATGTTTAAAAAGAAACAGAAAACCAAGTATGTATCTTCTATTCCTAATGATCTATTGGATAGGAGTAGTTTACTACATGTGGCTCAGGGTTTAATTCTGGCTATTGATCATCCTTATAAGTTCAGGAAAAGAGGAATCCCTCTTTGTTTGTGTCTCAGCTTTTCACAGTTAGGGGTCGCCACAGTGGAACTCCGGTCAGCTAATTATTGGCAGTTGATTTTTACGTACTGGCTTGCCAGGCCTGACGCACAACCTTCAACGAAGGTATGCCCATTCACGCATGTCTCCATGCAGAAGACGCTCTAGCTGAGAATCGAACCGGACAGCGTCTTACTGTGAGGCGACAACGCTACCGCAGCATCTTTATTTTACCAAAAGAAATTCAAGATTCTGACTCTGAGCAGGATGACGCAGGGATTATGTTTTTTTCCCCCCTCAGATTTCTGATTCAGACTCAAGAGGAGACTTCATTTTTCTGATTCTTCTTGTGGGGTGTTCTCTATATCTGAGGCTGCTGTTAGAATGTGCCAGTGTTTTCAGTGGGAGAACACTGAAGTTTTTCAGTCCCTCAGTGGACATTTCAGAACCTACACCAATTCCTCTTGTTTTGTCTGCATTAGATGATTTGTGATTTCTGGATAGTGAGGTCAGCAAAGGCAGATGGGATGTATAAAGTTCCTCAGTTTTTAAAATTTTTATGAACTGTTCCTAAACCTGACCCAGCACCTGTAGCTTTAGTTGATCCCACTGCTACCAAGCACTTCGATCTGGTGTTTTTTTTCCCATCTGTTTGTCAACATATGATTCTCTGATCTGATTCTTTCTACTTGACACTTTCAAGCTTCTGGATCTGGTGCTTGGGATCCTCCCCTCACCCATTATCCCTGGTGTTGTGTGAAATACCTTGGATCTTATTTGCAGCCACAAGTGTAAAGTGAATTTGTAGGTGCTCACGAGATAAATAGAACATTTTCTCTAAAATCTCTGTTTTTGATACTGTTTTTTTGTGTAAAATAGCTATGCATTAAACCTTTTTTATATATATTTCTACACCTCTTTTTCTCTTTACCTTTGGCTTGTGTGTTCAGCCTTTTTCCTCATTTACCAAAACAAAAGTTTCATATATTGTTAACTAATTCTTGATACTGCCTATTACACTTTTTCCTTTTTACCATGTACACAAAAGCTTCTGGTTTTAAAAAGTGTATAGCTCTTCTCACAAGCTACCCAACTCTAATGCCCATGACAAATCCATTTTATTGCCTGGGCCCTTCACACTTGTTCCATCTGTGAGGCCTTTGGCCAGCAAGTCATCACAGAAAGGAGGAAAAAGCTTATTTTTAAAAGAACTTCTCCCAGTCCCTGTGGGATAAAGTGCTTCTAGTTCATCTAAATCTTCTGCTGCCTCTCTTTGTTCCCCTCCCAAAAAAACTGTTAAAACCCAGGGAAAAGAAGAGGGGAAAGGAAAAAACGAAAAAGACAAGAATAACCAGATATCTAAATCTTTGGATTGCTCTTCATCTTGGGATTCATCATCAAAAATATTGAAAATCTCTGAACCAACACAGTTTTTGTATCTGATTATTATCATATCCAATATTCCACCAAGGTTTTCTCTATAGCCAGTTCCACATAGGCTCCTTTCCCTGGTCCTGCAAAAAAGATGTCACCATTTTGGATCTCCCTCCACCGCTTCATTTTTCTGGTTAATCACATCGCCCAGGAGCATCAGTGAAGCTGACATGGACAAGATAATGTGAAAATTCCTCTGGAGCCAGATCCAACTGGGAGGCCTCCCAGCTCCGATCTCCACTGGAGCAGAGGGAATGATTTCTTCCCCACATCAAGTAATGACTCCTTCTCTGATCCGACCATTTGGATTTGGGATATTGGATCCGACCTGTACTTAGGCCAAGCCTGCATTGGTGCCTAGGTTTAGTTACTTGACCCTAATCAATTTTTCGATTTGGTTGGCCCTGGCTGCCTTGGACCGATCTGAATCTCGGAGCAGAAGATGGGTTTGGATCCGAGATCCCCATAGCAGTTTCTTCCTCTTGGGGCTTCGGCACTAGATAGTTCAGCTACAGTGTTGGCTTCTGATCCTAGCTATGTGGTGTCTCAAGTTGAGACCCCCTCCTGAGCATCTGCTTCTCTAGCTGTGTTCCCAGGGACCACTTCTTGCACATCGTTTGAGGCTTACGAGAGAGAGTACTCTCCCATTCTGGAGAGAAGATTTTTTTTTCCTTTGAGCTTGGATCTGCCCCCTCTCCAAAAGGATCCCTCAAGGTTTGTTTTTTACTGTTCTGTCACATCAGGATAGCTAGTGACCAAAAATCTCATACCTACTCCTATGGAGCAGATCACATCAGCTTCTGAGTCCTCACTAGAGAATCCCAATGAGGAAATACACAGGAGGCATACATATAAAAGGAAGTCCCTGGATTCTCCTCAAGAATCTGTCACCATGGATACTGACTTTGATGAAGAGGAACGTTCCTCTAGAATCCCCCCCCTTTGACGATTTGTGCTTTGGAGAGGTCCTACAACTACTTAAACAGAAAGGAGGATGGTCTTTGCAACCACTTTCTCCAGAACAGTCAGTATTCAGCGAGGCTTTATGCTCCGGCCAGTCTACATCTTGGGTGGTCCAGCCTGCAGACGAAATGCTTGGAAGGAACTGGACACAGCAGAAGCCATTCTCAAAAACTTGGACAACTTTCTAGTTGCCTTGAAAGACTGTCCCCATTGGAGCAAAGGTCCAGCCATATATTCTTTGGTGCCACCAAGAAGAAACTGGCAGAAAAGAGTTAATCTGTCCACCCACTAAACCGAGAGCCTTGTGCATTGCATTACATAGAGCTGGAAAGTGGGTTTTTGCTTCTTGCATCTTCTTGGCAAGAGCTTTAAATTACCTAGGGCATGTTGCATGTTTTCAGAGAGACTTGACCAAGTAAATCTCCAGATCTCTCCTAGGGACTGTATTTATTTGTGGATCAAAGGACATCCGTTGATTCTCAGTTGACCACCTTTCAATCCTTGTCCAGTGTATGTGTGTACCTTATCTCCAGAGCTACAAAGGGTGCACCTAGAGCAGCTGTTACAGGCATATCCATTGGGAGACGTGCCTGGATGAGGCTCTGCAACTTTGCGGAACAATTCAAGAAGCCCTTTGTGAATGCCCTGTACAGTGGATCAACACATTTTGTTCCCCAAGGTGAAAGATACTATCTCCAGGAGTGAAAAAGGGGGCAAATCCCTTTCTGCCATGGGGTTCTATTTTTCCACCTTCCCCAAGGACCTTTTGCAAGAATCAGAAGGGAGGTAATAAAATTTGGTTCCATAAGTCATAGGGATTCTCACCTAACATGTCTGGAGACAGGGCCCCCTGTGTTATAGTGGGTGTCACCCAAAGGGCAGAGGTGGTCCACAGAATCTAGGCTATTTTTGCTCAAAACCTGTGGAGGAAAATTCAGGCTTTGTGATTATTGATACTTTATGTAACATCATCTGATTTCCAGCTTAGTGTTTTTACAAGCTTTTGATACTAGCCTTCCTTGATACTTCTGAGGTAATTTTTATTTTATTTTTATTTTACATTTGTTAACTCGGGGTGTCTGAGCCGAAAAGGCGCTTTTTCAGCAGAGGCCCTGGGAGAAAAGCTCCACAAAGAAAAATTACAGACACATTGAGTTATTTAGACATGATCAGTATACGCACAAATTACAAGAGACATGTTTTTACAGTGGTATGCGGCACATAAACAGTTACAGTGGAGAGAACAAACAAAAAAATATTAATTTTAAAAATAAAGGTAATTATGAAAATAAAGGTAGGTATGAAAAGCCTTTAATAATAATATAAAATCTGCATAGTCTAATGAAGGGGCAAGGCTGTTATGTAACTTCAAGGAGGTTTTCATTTTGGGAAAGCTGCATAAGATAGCCATTGGAAGTACCACACATTCATGGTTTCCACCAGAATTTCCAGCTGAACTTTGAATGTTTGATCTAAACTCATTCTGTTTGCCTTGTACTCAGAATTCAGAAGAGGCATATGGTATAGGAGGCGAAGATGTTTATTGGGAAAAAAATCAGCTTGCTAGTAAAGAAGCCTTTTCTCTATCCGTTCTTAGTGCCAAGATAGCAACCTTGTTTGGCTTACAAACAGCAGCTCGTAAATTATTGTCCACCTGTGGCCAGACTGTGCTACAACCTGGATGCGTGTGCTCCTCTGCTGCTGGGTTCATGCTCTTAAATATGTCCTGTTTCTCAATAGACTGCAGTAATAAAGCCTTTGCCAGTTTGGGGCCCATACACTGAAAAGTTGCAGCTGATACCAAAACTTTCCATTTTATTCAAAAACTTTTTTTTTTTTTTAATTTTAAAAAGATATCAGACTTCACATTCTGTTAAGTATTAATATAACAGTGGTTATGTTACTGGACTGGATAGGCTGCAACAGCTGTACTCAGTTGTCATTGGCCTTATAGGTTCGTAGGTAAGTAATAGGCTAGCTGCCCTTTTTGGTCCATTTTAAGCCTAGCTAATTTCCCCTTTGTGCTCGAAGTAACCTATCCTATTTGTTTATAGATTGGCCTTGCCCATTCCATGGTCTGTATATTACCCCCAATGAGAATAACTGGGGTCATACCATAGATAATTTGAGGGGACTCCTGCATGGGATAACACATGTATTTGCTGCTTGCATTCATTAGTATTACAGGGGGAAGTCCTGGGGTAAATGTTCTGTTTCCCATCCATAGATCCAAATTGCACTTGAATATGGAAAGGGATGAACTTTTCTCTGTATGAATGGAGAGTTTGTTCCAGAGCAATGGTGTCCTGTGTGAGATAAACCTGTCCCTCCAAACTGTTCTGTTATTGCAGAAGAAAAAAACAAACATCAAACAGAAAACCCTCTTGAGAGTATATAGATTTATGTTTGTGTGTGTGTGGGGGGGGGCTAGATGTGATTTTAGTGTGTTATGTTTCATTCACTTTAACTTTTTTTGTTTTAGTAAGAATGAATTTCATTTCAGGGGGTTGACTTAGGTGGGTAGTTTTGGTTTTGGATGTTCAATATGTTTATTTTTTTTTGTGTGTAAAGTTACTGATTTTTCTTTTGCAGTGGGATTTGGAAAGGGTGGAGATTCATACTGGAAGGGAGTTTAAGCAGGTAGGGCCTGGAGTGTTCCATGTGTTTAGTTTGGTTCTGTGTTTTAGATACTGTTAGACTAAGTGCATGGTTGAGGAGTGAGGTTGGTGAATGAGGATGGAAGCTTCAGTTAAAATTATGTTACCAGAGATCCTAGTGGAAAATTATGTGGTCTACATCATTCATTTTAACAGATAGTGCAACACATCTCCTTTGGAAGCATTGTTTGTTTATTTTTTCTTTTACTCTGCTTGGCTATGGTGCTAGCTTCCCTTACTGGAGAGAAGCAAAGAGTAGCAGGCATTATCTGCAGTGTTTTCTTGCATGGGAAATACCTTTTGTTTCCTTTGTTTACAGGTTCCCTTGACTGTACTATCATGTGGGTGCAGAGTTTCTTCCTTTTCAGGCTTTTGTCCTAGTTTTTTTTTCCCCTATTACATTTATTTATTTTTTTTCAGCGACTTGCATATTTTTTTTTGTTTGCTATTTAAACGAGGTGGTTAGTTCACTCCTGTATTGGGTTGGACTTCTTTTATGTTAATGGCCACCTTGTTGTGTGACTTTCTGCAGAGATGTGATAAGTAATCTTTATATGTGTATTTCCCTACATCGGTGACATGTGACTGTAAATTCTTTTAGGTAATCATGTGGTATATGAATAATATGGAAGAAAGGCTTGGTAAACTACTTCTATTCCCTTCTTGCTTGGATTGTTGCAGCAGTTCATGGGGGTCACTATAGGAGACTACCATTACACATGACCATGGATGGATGGAATGCTTAATTATTGTCTAAACATTTGTGTATATTGTAGATTACTGTTTTTAGTAGGTATTATGTTAGTTAAGGTCTGATGTTTACTTTTATTCAGCATTTGCAAGGATGACATCCATTATATGACTGACCTTTAATTTTTATGTTTTATAGTGTCTTTTTTTCTGTGGCTGCTTCTCCTAGTTTTAGTATTTTTTGTGATGTTATGTGTTTCTTTCTGTAACATGGCTTCCTAGGTGTAGTTTTACTGTATGATCAGTTTTGATAAGGTCTGTTTGTTTATGTAAAAGACCTTTGTGGCACAGAGGGATAAAGCCCTGACTACAGCCAAATTGGCCAGAGATCAGTTAGTGACTCAGGTGCTCGGAGTGGGCAGGAAGTTGGTTTGGCTTATCACTGGGGGAAGGGAGCAGAGCTGGCTGCAAGTTGTAGCAAACCTTTGGAGAAAGAGGCAGGACACATGATCTGGGGTGGGTGTCTAGTTCATCAAGTCACTGAATTGTGGTAGCCTTCAGTAGTGTGCACTTGCAAGGCAGAAGGCACTGCTAGATTGTACTGTCCTGCCCAGGTGAGGAGTTAAGCTGGAGTTAAAGGCCTCAGTCAGGATGCCGGTGGGGGAGCAAGGAATACTTATGCCTACTTGAATGTTGGCCTCCCCCAGAGAGGGCTCTTATTCAAGTGGATCTGGAGATTTACCCCCACTATTAGGAATCAAATGGGCTAAAGTCCAGTATGGGAAAGCTCGTTGGTCAGCAAGAAATGGATCAAAAAAATGTAGAAAAAAATGTGTTTAATTATGAGCAGACAGAGTGGTGATAAACTGATGATGATGTGGGTAGAATGGTGACGAGGATGTGGGTAGAATGGTGACAAGATATTTGGTACTGTAGGACAGCTGAATATTTTATTACACTTTTTTGTGTTAACTGTTGTGATGCAATTAATATATATAAATTTATGCAAACAAAGGTAAAAACAACCACCAAATACCCAGTACCTGTGTCCAAATAAAAGCGGACTCCAAATAACAAAAAAGGGGACTCCGGTAAGGCTGGAGGTTCCAGAATAAAATCTTGGTTTAATAAAATCACAGCAAACAACACAAGCACTTTCACTAAATAGCTTCTTCAGGTGTATAATGCAAAATAAAAACGAATATCCTTGTATAGTATGTGATGAATCACATAATAAATACTCCCCAATCACAAGACATTAACAATAATTAAGTGCTTTAATAAGCATATTAAAATATGCACAATAAAACATATATACACAAAAATACTCATATACTTGTCATAGGCAGTGATTTAGTACAATAAAAATAAGTCTCATCTGTAGAGTGGTCTAGATTTCAATGTAGGTCTTAAAGGGACATGTTCGTTTAATCCATGCCCTACATCTCCCCTAAGCCTAACAATCCACTTGGCTTCTAACTCCTCAGTACAGTTACGTATATCTCCACCCTTCGGCTGTACAAAGATTCTGCCTATGGCAAGAAATTTAAAAGTATGTGCAGAACTGGTATTAATAATATGCTTAGCTAACACATTAGTTCTACTTCTCTTATTTATGTGATAGATGTGTTCTCAAATCATCTCCTTAAATGCCCTGTCCATCTTGCCGACATAGAACTTTATGCACTCCAGTGTGCTAAGTATATTATGTCTTCACTCTCACAAGTGGCACATACTTAAATGTATAGGTCTTAAGTTGATCAGTATGAAAGAATTCTGAGCTAACCTCAATATATGAACAAAATGAACACCTGCCACAGGGTTTAATCCCTCTCTCACCTTGTGTAACTTGAATTGTTTTAGGATAACATAATCTTCTTTTAAGAGACTTCTTATTCCTAAAAAGGAATCTAGGTTCAGGTTCTATCAATTTAGTAATGTCTTTGTCTGTAAGCAATATACCCCAATGTCTGCGTATAATTTCAATATATTCAGATACATTACTAGTATAACTAAGCGATGCCTTCAATTTATCATATCTGTTTTTGGGTACTAATCTCTGACTACAGCCATCTGAAAAGTACAGTTTAGCTACTGTGTCTCTCAGACCCACAATATTTGAGGCATTTTTAATCATCACATTCTCACTGTAGCCTCTATCCTTTAGATCTGTCATGGCAATCCCTACTTGCCTACAAAAGTCTTCTCTAACATTTAATCTAGTGGCTCTGAAAAATTAATTCTGCACGACAGTCCTAAAAACATGGGGAGGGTGCATGCTTTCCTTCAGTAAATGGTTCACATGGCAGCTTTTTCTGTATAGAGTGATAAAAATGTTATTACCTTTATCTACTTTAACAGTTGCATCTAAAAAATTTATTTCAGATTTTGAAAGCTTCGATGTAAACCTAAGAAACTCTGTGCTAGTTTTTAAAATATGCTTCAGATTCTTTGAACTGATCTAACACTATAAAACGGTCGTCCCCGAATCTGCTATAAAACAATATGCACTGTTGATATGGACCCGTCAAGTATACCTTTTCCCAGGCTACAAGGACAGCATTGGCGGAGCTATTGGCACACGAGGTGCCCATAGCTACGCCATTGCCTTGTCTATAAATGTTACTGCCAAACAAAAATATGTTATGCTCAAGTACTATATCTAGTAACCTACTGAGTAACTCAGTTTTTTCACTAGTATAAACAGAATGAGGATTCAAAAGCTGCTTATTATAACTAATGCTCTCCTCATTGGGTATTATGGTAAATAAGGAGACCACATCCATAGTGATCAGAAAAAAATCACTACATATAGTGTTCTTTGTAAAACTCTACAAATTGTTCAAGAACTGCTCCGTATATCGAAGGACATGGCTCACTGTGTTCAACACAGGTCTCAAAACATTTCTCTAAATATATTGAAATTGATTCCGTGCACCACTTCCTCAGTTCCTACCTGATACTATCGGTCTTAATGGAGGAGTCAGTACATTCTTGCGTAACTTAGGCAGTCCTTGAATAGTGGGTATAGTCGGGTGTTGTATATGTATATAAAAAGATCTAAATAGTTTACTATCAGTCATGCTATTGGTGATCAAATCCTGAAGTAAAAAAAAAAATCACATTATTAATCAAATGTGAAGCTGTTTTCAGACAAATCCTAGTATACAAAGCAGTGTCATTAAGCATATCAACATGGCCGTATTATACCAGTCCCCCTATCCAACACTGCAATCGGGCCACCTTTATAAGCTGGTCTTATCACAATATTAATGTTGCTTTCTAAACCATGCAGTGCTATACTCTCTTCTTTAGTTAAGTTATAATATATGTTCTTTTTATGAACACTACTAGCATTCATTTCTAACTTATAAATGTCTTCAATGCACATTTTTTCAAATGCATTCAGTAAAGGATTAATCACAGGAACGAATCTGCTTTATGTGAAGTTGTTCAATCTCGCCGTTCATTTTTGACTGATGGGTTTGGAGCCGATCCCTCCGCTCCGATACGGCCCATGCAAAGCTCGAGGTCTTCCAGTAGTTCGAGGCCAAGCCCCCTTTCCCATGATGCACTGTGAATTACCTCTGATCTAGTTTGCCACGGCATCTCATCAGAGGTTCCAGTGTATGCTTGGGCCAGTAACTTTAAAAATAATTCTATTTAGTAGCTTTTATATATAGCTTTACTAATATTTTGCATAAGTAGTTAGATAGTTAGCTGTTATAGCTTTCCCCTTCCTGTGTGGTATTATATTCTTACTATATTTACTCTTTAGATATTTGGCCTCGTTGTTTTTGGCCTAGTTAACTTGAGTGTGTCTTAGATATTCTATAACAGTTATAATTATAGTATAAGAGATTTTTGGTGTGATACTATATACTTACTATATTTACTGTTTAGATATTTGGCCTAATTTTTCGGCCTAGTTAACTTGAGTGTGTTACATTTATTCTATAGTAGTTATAGCATAGAGTTTTTGAATAACTTTATCTTAGTCGTGTGTGTGTGTGTGTGTGTGTATATTTAGAGTCTATTGTTGCTAATTTCTCAGTGATTTTGGATATGAGTGGGTTTAGCGTGGTATCATGGTAGATAAGGACAAGCATCCCAAGTCCGGTTTTAAAAAATGTCCGGACTGTAATCAAAAAATATCAGTCACTGATTGGCATGTTACCTGTGTATATTGTTGAGGGTCTGTCCACTTGCAAGAATCTTGTGCTATCTGCCATTCCTTTTCTTCCAGGGTTCTGTTAGAGAGGAAAAGTAAATTAATGGCTAGGGGTTTGCTAAAACACCCTTTTCAAGAGGCGTTGAGTGACCACGATGTTGCTAGCAAATCCTCTAAGTCCTGCAAGTCATCTGCTGAATCTAAGGACTCAAAAGAATCAAAACAATCTGAGACATCTGCTCCACATGTTTTAGAGCCTGCCCACAGCCTTGGAGCTGGTATCCGAAGTGCCTCCGTCACCTTTACTTCATTCGGCACCATTAGTGCATTCATCTAGGTCGTCTGTCAGCCTTTCAGATTTGGATATGGATCGATTGGTGCAGAAACTTCTACAGGCACCAGGCCTTGCTAAATTGCTGTCAGCTCCAACCCAAGCTGCTTCGGAGCCGAAGACCACTACTACTGCTTTGACTACTCTTCTTCCAAGCCATGTTGGCCCTTCAGAGCCAGAAGCGTCAGACCTGTTGATCGTGGAATCTGGGTCGAGGCCTGTTCCGATGTCCTCGGCTCCACCCACTCTGACATCCTCGGCGCTGACCGGAGATTCTAGGAGTCGACATTCTGCAGTCGGATCTGGAGAGGATAGTCTAGCCGACTTGTCAGTGCAGACTCTCCCTCTCGGGGCTTCGGCTCTGATGAGCTCAGCTCCTACCTCCGGCTCTGAGCCCACTGCCTCAGTGCAGGAGGGTTTGACGGTTCCCTTGGATCCGTCGATTCCTTGCCGTGAAGCCTTCAATGCCATGAGGAGAGCTTTGTCACCCAAGACGGCCTCTACTTCAGGCCTTGCTTCCTCATCCCTTAAAGCGCATGTGTCTGCTTCTACGTCCATCATCCAGGCTAAGCATAGAGACCCAGAGCCTCAGTTAGCCCCACAGGGTGCCCCCCACTCTTCCGAGACCTTTCCAGAAGCCCCCACTGAGGAGGTTCCTAGGAAGAGATTGTGCAAGAGGAGACACGTGGACTCCCCACAGGAGGCTTGAACATCTGATACTGACTTGGATGAGTCAGAAGGGTCCCCATGGTCCCCCTCTGAGGATATCTCGTTTGCTGAGATACTTGAGAACTATAGGCAGGGGGGTGATTGGCAGTCCAAAAACCCTACTGAGGATGAGCCAGTTCTCCTGAATACTTTCGGGTCTCAACCCTACACCTCTTGGGTGTCTCCGTCCTTCGATGAGCTCATGCACTTGGTTTCTCAAAGGTCATGGGAGTCACTGTCTATGGAGTCTATGGAGCCTGTCCTTAGGAGGCCTAACAAGTTTATATCAGCCCCACCAGACAAAACATCCTTAACCAGGAGTTCCTGTTGATGCCATGGTGTTGGCGGCGGCCACCAAAAAGGAAATGTCTGAGACTTCCTCGTCTATCCATCCTCCTAATAGAGAGTCTAGGATCATGGATAGAGATGGGAAATGCATGTTCAGTTCAGTGACCTTTGCTCTCCGTTCACTGAACTACTTAACCAATTTTACTAGACTGCAAAGAGATCTCCTTAAGGAGTTGAGAGATACTCTTCAGAGTACAGTGGCTGCAGGTGCCTCTGATAAAAGTTGCTGCCCAGCTTTCTACCCTAAATTCTATTGTCAACTCATCCATGCATCTCATATCCTATGTAGCTGATGGAACGAGTAGGGCAGCTGGTACAGGAATCGCTCTTAGACATTCCTGGATGCGCTTGTGTTCCTTCGCGGAGCCCTTCAAGTCATCCTTCGTGATCACCCCCTTTGATGGCTCATCCCTTTTTGGGCCTAAATTGAAGGAAACCTTGACCAGGTGTGAACAGGAGGGAAAGACTGTCTGCTGTCGGAGTCTGTTTTTCCACCTCTTCTTGACCTTATCCCAAAGGTCAAAGGGAAGGGAAAATGTGGTTCCGGAAAGCCCAAGGAGCCTTTCTGGACACACGTGGTGAACCCCCCCCTCCAGGGACAAAGGAGGGGGTAATAGTGGAAGATGCCACCCTTACAGCAGAGGGGGTCTACAGCATCAGGGTGACAGAAATCACTTCTCTGGGCAACCCTACCAACGCTCCTGAAAGGAGGCCCAACTGTCCTGCTCTGGTGACAGTCTGGGGTCGCTTATCTTTGTACTTAGATGCCTGGCAAAAAATAACAAGACAGCTGGGTACAAAGTATTTCCAGAGGGTACTTCATACCATTCGCCATACTCCCTCCGTTTATAAGGAGAATCCCGGATGCTCCACCCAGTTACAGGGAACAGGCAACTATAGAGGTCCGAAAGTTGCTAGAAAGAATCATCCAGCCAGTCCCAGGAGACCAAACAGGATCTGGAACTTACTCAAGATTCTTTTTGTTTCCAAAGAAAACAGGGGACTGGAGACTTATTTTGGACCTCAGGAGACTGAACCAATATGTAAAGAAAGAGAAGTCCCGGATGGTCACGCTTCAGTCTATACTTCCCTTCTTAGGGAAAGACAATTGGATGTGCTCGATAGATCTCAAGGATTCATACATCCACATAAAGATGGCCAGACCATCCAGAGATCACCTGCGTTTCCAGCTGGGAGCCAATCATTTTCAGTTTTGAGCCCTGCCCTTTGGTCTCACTACAGCCCCCTGAGTGTTCACCAAATGCATGGCAGTGGTCACGGCTCACCTGAGGCGTCTAGAATTCCAGGTGTTTCCATACCTAGATGATTTGCTCCTTACTGCCACCACCAGGCATTATTCAGGCAAGGGAATACACTCTGTCACTCTGCAGTCATCTAGGCATTGCAGTCAACTCAGAAAAGTCTGCCTTGTCGCTATCGCAGCATATCCTTTTTTATCGGGGCAGAGCTAGACACCTCAACCACCACTCTAAAGCTACCAATAGAAAGTCTCTCTTCTTCGTCAGCATGTCAGCACATTGGTATCGAAAGACAGAGCACCAGCTTCAGAAGTTCTGAAAGTATTGGGTATGATGGCTGCAGCAATTCTAGCCATACCATTAGCAAGAATGCATATGTGGATCCTTCAATGGCTGTTGTTCACTCAGTGGTATTACCGGGGACTACCCATGGACCACACTGTTGATTACAAGCTCTTGCAAGAAAGACCTCTAGTGGTGGTTGACATCTCTTCATGTCACCATAGGACACCCCTTTGTTCTACCCCCTCCAGTAGCCATTGTGACCACGGACGCTTCCCTGATAGGGTGAGGGGGCATTTTCAGGGAAAGACTGCCCAAGGCACATGGACCAATCAGGAGTCGCATTTGCATATAAATATCCTGGAGATAAGAGCAGCACTTTTGGCATTGCAGTACTTCCAGGGCTCTCTTACTCTGGGAACGATTGCGATTCAGACAGACAGTATGTTAGTAGTCTGGTATTTGAACAGACAAGGGGGAACCAGATCTTACCCCCTTTGCCGAGAAGCCCTCAGTGTTTGCCAGTGGGCTGTTTCCTCCCAGCACTTTCTGTTGGCAATGCACATCCCGGGGAGATCCAACGTTATAGCAGACAAACTAAGCAGGGCAATCCTATTGCCACACAAGTGGTCCCTCGAAAGAGATTGCGGACAAAATTTTCCACAAATGGGGCCAGCCTTGCTGCGACACTTTTGCCAGTCACAGCAACACAAAATGCAGAAGCTACTTTGCCCTGATTCCCCCTCTGGGAGAATCCCTGAGGGATGCACTCGTACACGATTGCCCCCCGGGTCGTCTCTATGCATGTCTACCAATACCATTGATACCCAAGGTTCTACAGAAAGCAAAATCCCTGGGAAGGACCATCATTCTTATAGCCTCTCATTGGCCTCGGCAGATTTGGTTCCCATTCCTTCAACCTCATCTCTTGGAGGATCCCTGGATTTTGGACCCAGTTCCAAACCTACTGACACACCTGTCGGGGGACCTTCATCCCTCTCTGCAGTCATTGAAGCTGACAGCTTGGCTGCTCCAGTTCCCCTCATAGCCAGGCTTCATAACCTTTCCAATGAGACAAAGCAGAGCCTTCTGTCTTCTCACAAGCCTTCCACTAGGAAATTGTATCTTAATAAGTGGAAGAGATTTTCCATATGGGCCTCTAAAAATAATATTGATCCTTACCAAGCCCCCTTGGCATCCATATTAGAGTTTTTGACTATGATCAAAGGAGCGGCAGCAGCAACAGTTCCGGTTCATTTGGCTGCTATTTCTAATTTTAATCTTGGAGTTGACGGTTTAAATATGTCCCACAAGTTGTCCAAAGCTTTTCTCAAGGGGACATTTCATATGAGACCACCTGTGAAAACTCCCTATTCTCCATGGAATCTAAATGTTATGCTTTCATGTATAATTCTCCCTCCATTTGAACCAGCATCATCTTGTGACCTAAAAAATATTTGTCATGAAAAAACATTTTTCTGGTAGCTATTACTTCTGCCCGCAGTGTGTCAAAGCTTCAGGCTTTATCTATCAACCCTCCTTATTTAATTTTTCATGCTGACAGAGTATCACTTAGAACAAATCCTTCTTTTTTTGCCCAAAGTTTGTTCAGAAACCAATATTAACCAAGTTATTGAGTTACCCGTTTTCTTCCCTAATCATGCCAACAAATTAGAATATACGCTGCACCAGCTTGATGTTCACAGACAGCTCAGATTTTATTTGGATAGAACTAAAGATTTCAGGAAATCGGACCAACTTTTTGTTTCATTCTCTGAATCCAGGAAAGGTAAACCAGTGGCTAAAACAACTGTCTAAATGGTTATCTGATTGCATCACTTTTGCCTATTCCGCTGCTAATATGCCCTTGCAACACCAGATTAAAGCTTACTCAACCAGAGCAGTCTCAACATCCTCTGCGTTTTCAGCCAAACTTCTCCTTGATAACATTTGTGCAGCGGCCACTTGGTCAAAACCTCATACCTTTATCACTCATTACAAAGTGGATAAGGCCTCCAGGGTTAGAGCATCCTTTGGGTCCTCTATCCTGAGTAATGTACTCCTGTGAGCCCCCCAAGATTGATGGTGCTTGGGACACTACCCATCAGTCAAGAATGAACGGCGAGATTGAACAGTTTCACATTATGTACTCACCATAACGTTCCATGTGAGTTGTTCAACCCGCCTTCATTCTTACGTCCCTCCCTCCTACCCCTTCCTGGCCGATAGTTGACCTAGATGTTGCTTCATCCTGGTTGCTCAATGTCTTCTTAACTTCTGTAGGGGAATAACTATTATTTATGGTTATAGTATACGCAGCAAACAAGATCTGAGGTAATTCACAGTGCATCATGAGATAGGGGGCTTGGCCTCGAGCTACTGGAAGACCTCGAGCTTCGCATGTGGCCGTATCGGAGCCAAGGGATCGGCTCCAAACCCGTCAGTCAAGAATGAAGGTGAGATGAACAACTCGCATAGAACGTTATAGTTAGTACACTTCTTAGTTGCTTACAAACATTTAAAACATCATTCTGATTAGCTTTGGAGTCTTTGTACATAACTTTTAACATTACATTTCTTGTAAACATTTTTATATCAAAAATTACGTCTGTATAATCAGAACTACTAGCTGGTGTAAAAGACAGGCCTTTTTCTAACACACTGTATTCACTTTCAGTTAGTTTGTGCTGAGATAAATTCCATACTAGGCCTTTCTGGCATTGAAAAACTTTATGTTCTGAGGACTGATTACAGTACCTTTGTACTTCTGTTTCACTCTGCTGCGACTCCATCCATGTTGCTGGCCTTTCACCTGTTGGAGTTTGTCCTCTCACTGGTAAGCGAAACTTGTGTAATCCTAAAAGGGCTGAAACACCCTGTTTCATCAAACCAGCATCTGTGAAGTTAGTCAAATAGTGTGAGACATAGTGTCATTCGACCTATGTACTTGTGCCGTAACCTATATTACTTTTCTCCTATCTCCCAACTCATTGGCCATTTCTTTGTGTGTATCATGTGTCCGTCCCTCGGTCGGCTCACCATCAGTCAAGAAGGAACTGGCATGCTTATTCGTAGCTCCTTGTAGAGGGGTAGAGACTAAAGATGTGGCCGTGATATTCGTATCTGTTGCTACCTCTACTGCTTTTGTAGTGTCAGAACATCTCGGCCAGGTGAAAACGTTCCCAAGCTGGAAATCTTAACAATCTCTGGCAATTTTACAGATTTAGCTTTCTGTAAGCGTCTTTCATATGTAGATAGTCAAGAATGTCAGTTAAATATTTATCCAAAACAGTTAAATCATACTGTTTGGATACGTCATCACACTTGTTTCTGACTGAAACAGAAAGCGCTTGTATCTCCTTGTCAGCCTTTGCTATTAACTTTAAATAGCTAAGGCTAGCATTAATATTCATTTTCTGCCATTCTGAAAGTAGTTCTTCATCACAGTTCACATAAGCTGGCATTTTCAAAATGCGCAACCCACGAGGTACAAATCTCCAGATGATATTTTTGATATTGATCACGCTTCAATTTGTACAATTCTTTCTCTGTTAAAAAAAGATGACTCTTAGATACACCGGCTGTAGATTTATTAGCACTATCTGAAAATCTTCAGAGAGTCAAGTAAAGGATTCACATTCTCGCCAATTGCTTTCAGTAAATGCTTCATTTTTTGGCCACTGTTTCTATGAACAGTAAGATGATGGTCCAGTTCTATGATGTCATTTCCTTCAGCCATGATCCGGGTAAAAACGGTGGTGAACAAAATGTAGCAAACAATGGTAAAAACAATCACCAAATACCTGGTACCTGTGTCCAAATAAAAGCAGACTCCAAATAACAAAAAAGCGGACTCCTGTAAGGCTGGAGGTTCCAGAATAAAATCTTGGTTTAATAAAATCACAGCAAACAACACAAGCACTTTCACTACGTAGCCTCTTCAGGTGTATATAAAAACTAATATCCTTGTATAGTATGTGATGAATCACATGATAAATACTCCCATATGCAGTGATTTAGTACAATAAAAATAAGACTTCTCATCTATAGAGGGGTCTGGATTTCCGTTTAGGTCTTAGAGACATGTTCGTTTAATCCATGCCCTGCATCTCCCCTAAGCCTAACAATCCACTTGGCTTCTAACTCCTCAGTACAGTTACGTACATCTCCACCCTTCGGCGGCAAGACGGACAGGGCATTTAAGGAGAGGATTTGAGAACACATCTATCACATAAATAAGAAAAGTAGAACTAATGCGTTAGCTAAGCATATTATTAATACCAGTTTTGCACATACTTTTAAATTTCCTGTCATAGGCAGAATCTTTTTGCAGCCAAAGGGTGGATATATATATACGTAACTGTACCAAGGAGTTAGAAGCTAAGTGGATTGCTATTAGGCTTAGGGGAGATGCAGGGCATAGATTAAATGAGCATGTCTCTAAGACCTAAATTGAAAGCTAGACCCCTCTATAGATGAGACTTTTTATTTTTATTGTACTAAATCACTGCCTGTGACAAGTATGAGTATTTCCTGTGTATGCTTTATTTTGCATATAATATGCTTATTAAAGCACTTCATTACTGTTAATGTCTTGTGATTGGGGAGTATTTATCATGTGATTTATCACATACTATACAAGGATATTAGTTTTGATTTTGTATTGTATACCTGAAGAAGCTATTTAGTGAAAGTGCTTGTGCTGTTTGCTGTGATTTTTATTAAACCAAGATTTTATTCTGGAACCTATAGCCTTACCGGAGTCCGCTTTTTTGTAGATATATAAATTTGTCACACATGATTGCACTTCTACACACACACACACACACACACACACACACACACACACACACACACACACACACACACACGCACGTATCTGTGGATCCCTATTACTTGAAAGTACACAATACTGAAATTTTCAAGAACGAGATGAGAAGACCGCAAGTGCAAAGCAAAGAACTTTCACATTGCCGAAACTGAAAACCACGAAACACCAACTGTGCATGTCAGTTACTAGCCGGAGATTTTGAATGGAGATTGTGGTACACAGATGGAGCAGGTGCTGGTACTACATTTTAATACAGAAATGTGCATTTTTTAATGGTTCTTAATGGAGATCGCGGTACAGTGAGGATCTGAAAATGCGTCCTTTTCCCCACTGTAGTGCTGTCTCGGAGTTGGTATATATCATTTGCAGGGGGTATGAGGGAGCATCCCACCACATGGAGGTGCATGGGGGCTTGCCCTCCTACAAAAATATTGAATAGGGTATCATTTTTTTGTTATGTATTTAAGTGTAGTAGCTTGTTTTAGTTTTTTGTATAGTGATCGACATTCAGAATCTTGTACTGCCATTTGTCACTGGTGTTTTGTGGTTTTCAGTTTCGGTAATGTGAAAGCTCGTTTTGCAATTCTCATCTCATTCTTGTAAATTTCGGTATTTTGTACTTTTGTTTAAGTAATAGGCACACACACACACACACACACACACACACTGTCCTTATGTCCTTGTCATATGTTCATTGACTTGGGGGACGATGACATATCACTACCTAACCGTTAAGTGAATGTCATAGTTGATTGCCTCTCTCAGCTAGCTGAGGGACACACTGTTCCTGCAGTCTAAAAGCCAGCAGCAGGCTAACTTGATACTGTGTTCTCTGGTACTGAGGATACACCTGCTGAATGTGATCCGTGATGCTGCTATGTGAATGAGATCTTCCTGTTTTTCCTTTTCATTCTCCAGTGCCTGCTCTGTTTTGCAGAGTGGTGTGTACTTTTCATCTTTCACTGCTTGTACATGCTTTAAGTGATTTTGTTAAGCCACAGTCTGAGACAAATTCCTTTGCTCATCTTCTGCATATGAGAAGCCAGTGTGGGTGGTATATAAGACTGTTGTAGTGTTTTATTCCTATTCAGTAATGTTTACTTTTTACATGTGTGAAGTATGTAGTGGGGCTTGTTTGTACTTTATTTTTCATTGCAACTGTGCCTGAAAATGGGTCCTAGTTGTCTAATCTATTTGTGAGTAAAATAAATGTAAATATCACTGGGTATGTTCAGCGGCAGGATAATTAAGGACATGAATTGCTGAAGAGCTGAACTTCTTTCAGATTCATATTTAGGATATTGAAAATCACGTTGGTTTTACAAAATTTTTTTCACCTTTAAGACAGGCATTCACAGTATTCTAAATGCCTGGCATTTCCTGTGGAGAGCAGCAGGGATCTTCTGTAATGAATTGAAGGGAAGAAAACTAATGAAATAAAATGGGTAATGTCCTTCCATAATGAGCAATGGGTGAGAGATGCCTCACAAAATGTTGAGGGACACAGTTGAAAAAATAAAAATACAAGAATGTTGAGTGCGTCTTGCATTTTTTAGTTGACTTCTGTGTGTGTGTGTGTGTGTCTTTCGGCTTTTCCCGGTTAGGGGTCGCCACAGCGGAACTCCAGTCTGCTAATGATTGGCAGTAGAGTTTTACGTGCTGGCTTGCCGGGCCTATCGCACAACCTTCAACGAAGGAACACCCATTCACGCATGTCACCACACAGAAGACGCTCTAACTGAGAATCGAACGGGCAACGTCTAACTGTGAGGCGACAACGCTACCGCAGCACCACCACCGCAGTATACTTGACTTCTGTATGCAGTGCCTATTTGCCTGGGTTCAGCTAGTGTTGGGACTGAACAGTTAAGGAGTGTGTCTGAGTAAGGACTTAATCCTGCAGTATGAAGTAGGAAGGTAAACTGCCATCGGATGTCAGTATGGAAAGGAAGTAAAAATATGAAAACACACATACATGTGTGTGTCTGTGTGTGAAAGACGTACTGGATGTATCCTGATTATCTGGAACTATGTGAGAAGGAGCAGTAGAGTATCATAAAGGAGGTTGGTAGTTGCAGTATGGAAAGTGGTTTAAAGAGGATTGCCTTGTTGGAGGGGAAAAAAGTCTAGTTTACTAGAGAGTGTGAAAATTGGCATAAGTGATGATAAAAAGTATAGCGAGTAGACTGCCATTGGAAGTGATCCATAAGAGAGTCCTGTGGAATCCAGGAATAGGGCGGTGAAGTACATTGGGGGAACACAACTGGGGAAGGGGCCTGGAATGGATGAAATGAAGGTGTGCTGCCACTGGTTCATATGATGATAGTAGGCTATTGGCCCAGGGGCCCTTATAAGCCCAGCCAAGAATTTTGCTCATGTTCCCTCAAAGTCAGCACTTGTTTCCCCTGTCCAGCAGGACACAGGTGGGATCCCAGTGGTGTATTTTCTGTTTCCCATCCAGTCGTCCAGGTTCCTCTTAAAGAGGGCTAGAGAGGTACTCTACTTGACATGGAGAGGGAGTCTATTCCACAGATGGGGGAGTAAATCTATCCCACCAACAATTCTGTTAATGTTACAGATCAGGTTAAGGTCTTGTGTGTTGGTTGCGCAAGTAGAGTATGTCTTATGGATATGCAGCAACTCCAACTAGGCTGGGTCTGAAATGGCCTTGTATGCCAGACACAGGTCACCTATTAGCAGTCTGTATGAGATTGAGTAGAGGGACAAGGTTTTTAGCCTTTCTGTATAGGATGGGTGTTTGAGACCCTTGATTTTCCTGATCAGGAATCTCTGTGGTATTTCCAACTGCTGCTTGTGCTTGTCAAGGTACCTGCCGAAGGGAGCCTTGTACTCTATAATGGGTCTAAGGGAGGAATACAGGGATGTTATGATCTCTTTGTTCCTGGATAAAATACCCTTATTTATGTGGTGGGCCATGTGGAAAGCCTTCTGTACAACAGAGGCGACGTGGTGGTCAAAAGTCAGATTGCTATCAGCCTGAGTGCCCAAGTCCCCCCCCATGTCTTTTCTGCAGACATAAACTGATTAACAAAACTCCAAGACCAGCTCTTGACACTGCTCACCTTCTTTTTTTTTTTTTTAGCCCTCTGAAAGTGCCCTCAAAAGTCTCAGTTTGTTTTTTCCCTGGTAGTTGACAACTTTTCCACCTACCCATCTTCTGTTAGTATACACAATTAGTCCCATCTATGCGGAGAACCTATGGAGTGGAGGGAGAGAGAGAGAGAGAGAGAGTTCAAGGCTTGGTTATTAGAACTTTAGCAAACCTCCACAAGGTTAATGCTTTCCACCTGCCTAAGAATCTTGTCAAATAAATGAATTAAGTTATTCCAAATGGGATCTGTGTGCTGTGAATCCATGCTGGAATTCACTAAGCAGTCCATTGTACTCCATGAAACTTGTAAGTTGTGACTTTAACACTGTCTCCACTACAGCACTTGACTATCCAAGGCTTGCTAGACTACAGATTTCTAGGCTCGCCTTTGTTCCCCCTTGTAAATGGGGGCATCCACTCCTTGCTTTCAATCTCTGAGGAAAACTCCATCCTTAAAAAGGATCTGATGAAGAATTTTACTAACTATGTAACCAAAACTTCTGCAGTCCTTTTAAAGATCTAAGCAACATCCTATTATACTCCTGTTTTTCATTTTCTCTTAAATGTCTTAAATATCTTCAACACACACACACACACACATATATACAATATTAACTCTTCAGCTGCACATCTACCCCTTCAGCTGTCTTACCCTCCATGACTATAACCCTTTTTTCCTTTGTTGAGGTGGAAAGAAAAGATGCAGACTATTTTATAATATGCACCTGCTCCTTAACCTTTCTTAGTTTTTTTTTCTTTTCCAAGCTAGTTCCACTTTATTTGTCTTTCTCCAAATACACAAAGACATCACCTCAGAGTACCTGCTGGTAGCCCTTTACGCAATATCTGCTTGGGTAGGGTTATACATTTGGAGGGGATGGGCTAAGAAATCCAGAAAAGGATAAGGGCTTGGAGTAGTTAGTGATGAAAGCCTGTACCAAATGAGATAGTGATGGCAAAAGCTAAATACCAGAGTGTGTATCTAGGGTGATGGAATCCAGAGATGGGATAGTGCTGATACCGTTGTATCAGGATGCAGTTCACAAGTCCTTTTTGGTATGTAGCTATACTGCCGCATAAAGTACAGAGCAAGCCAGCTAGATTGGTGAGAGGAATGGAGCGAGTGGCCCGGAGAATGAGACCTTGATTTTGCGGTACAGAGAGAAAGCCATGACTATGACCCAATTGCTAAGAGTTTAAATACTGGCCAGCAGGTACTACTGGAGGAGCCATATGGCGGAGCAGTGCCAGCTCATCCATGCTTGGGGGGGTACTGGTGATTTCTGTCTACCTCTTACCACCAACAAGAAGATGTCAAACCCCTAAGAATTTGTGAAAGCGGAGCCATAGGATTTGTACTACCATGCCTGTAATGATAGTCGTAACTAAGTATTTGTGGTTCTCTTGTCGCACACACACACACGCACACACAGCTTCAAATTGAAACAATGTTATTTCCTGCATTTGTGCATATGTGACTGCCATGGAGGATGGCCTGTTTTGCTAAGTTCATGTCTGCATGCTGAGAAGTATGTATGCAGTGTGAGGAATAAATTGATGCAAGATATGCAGAAGAGTGGGCTGGTAGGCAAGGATGGGAAAAAACACGGACCCGGACACTGACACTGAAGTCCGTGAAAGATATGGTATGGATGCACAAAACAGTAAAAGGAGAAATGTTAAGGAAATGCTATTAAAGGAAGGATAGGTGAGATGGGACATAAGCAACATGTAAAGGGACCACAACCTACGTTAGATAACATGGCTATGAGAAAGTGCTGTTTTATTGAGGTGGTGGTATTCCAGTAGAATTATCTTTCCGACTGGATAAAACTAAGACCGTTGTGGCCTCTAATTAAAAAAAAAAAAAAAAAAAATGTATTTCTGGAGGGGTAAGGTAGAGGGGAGAGGGACAGTTATATTTAGTTTGCTGCAGCACTCTGTCCCACTTGATGGACTCTTAGTCCCTTCTACTAGCTTGCTAACATAATCTTTATACGTAAACATGCAACTCTTTGCCTTATTACAGGCTAAAAAATAAAATGTACCATCAACATGTACCATAATGCTAGTCAGTAAAGTAATATAATGTCTGTAAAACTACCCATGAGAAATTCTTGTGTTACGGAACTGCAGAGCTGTTGCTTCAGCAACTTGTGTAACATTTTATTTGCAAGATGACCTTTCTTTTGTATTTGTAAATGAGTTTTGAGGTTGGAGTTGCTGGTTGCAGTCTTTTATCCCAAGTTTATTACTCAGGCTGTGTTGAGGTGGACTTTAGCTGATATTCTATTTAAGGAATACTCCTTTACAACAGAAGTTTATGATGCTGAGAGGTGCAACAGTTGTTAACCACAGTAGCCTAGCTAGGAAGCCTTTTTTTGGTCACACTCAAAAAAGAATAATCCAATTGTTTTCAACCTACAGCCTGCCCCAGGAAGAGGAATCAGCACACTCTTGGCCATAATTAATTTCCACAGCTTTTGGTGATGTATAATTTGAGTGATTTATTGAATTGCATGAGACTTGCTGTTGTGTGAGCAGAGTCCAGTTAATTTTTAATGCGACTTATTTTACATTAATCGTGTGTTTATTTTTTTCAATAGATAATAAATACATTTAAAAGGATAAGAATGGACAGAAATATAAAAGTAGGTCTTTTCTTAGCCAGTGCTTTGCCACATTGCGGAAATTTTAATAGATAAAAGTACATGCATGCCACAATTGAAATATTTTAATGGCTCAGATGTTTTTGTTTAAAATATCTGAACTGTTCATATCCATGGCACAGTGTCTCATTTTGGAGTACTAATGCATTATTGCCTGGATATTTACTGTTTCTTGGTTGAATGTTTCTTTTTTTGCATGCATGGTTTCTGTGAAACTAGTTTTCCTTTTTTTCATTATTTGGAGCCTGGTTGTGTATCCTTGTGTTCTCTAGTGTCCTTTTAGAAAAGAAAGCAAGTTATGTTGAAGACTGAGGTGTTCACTTTTCTTTTTGGTCCTTACCAGCCTTGATTACCTAGATCTCCCAGTTTCCCTAATGATTCACAAGTTCTCTCCTCACAGCACCCCATGGTCAGGGGTTCCTTCCTTTCACCTTTCAGAGCCTGTAAGTTATTGGAAATCTGTAAAAGGTGAGTGTTGAAACCCTCTGAGCCAATGTTCTCAGCTTAATTAGTGTACTGTGTATGTGTGTGTGTGTGTGTGTGTGTGTGTGTGTGTGTGTGTGTGTGTGTGTGTGTGTGTGTGTATATATATATATATATATATATATATATATATATATATATATATATATATATATATATATATATATATATATATATGTATGTGTGTGTGTGTATGTATGTATGTATGTATGTATGTATATATATATATATATATATATAAGAAAAAAATTGTTTTATATATATATAATACACACACACACACACACACACACATATATATATATATATATATATATATATATATACATACACACACACACACATATATTTTTTATATATATATAATGTGTCTAGTGTTTTCCTTTAAATATCAGGTCATACTGTGTGTATTTGTATTAAGCTGATTACTAGTTTCTGTGGAGTATAAAACAATTTGAGTGTTTTATAGTCTTTGAGGGATGTTTTGAGACTGTTTCTGCACTGAGGCTGTTTTAAGGCAGTTCTGACATTGCCTTTTTGCTGTCCTAACCGCTAGCAAATTGCGATTATGTCCGCTAAGACTTTATTTTGAATTTTTCACAGGAAAACATGCTGCTTTTAAGTTTTTATTTCTTCATATCTAAATTTGTTAATGAATTGTGTAATTTGATGACATTTTGAACATTTTTTTTCATTTAAGTTATGTTTTTTTTGGAGCTATTTTGTGTTTGAAACATTTCAGCCAGAAATTCTTAAGTTTATACTTAATTCCTTGTCTACGACTATTTTTATATTTCTATTATTTTGGGGCTAATTTTAGCCTTTAGTTAAAGTTGGGGTCCTTTGGGATATGTACTAGCATCTTTTTGTTTATGAAACATTTCTAACTGGAATTTTTCTTAAGTTAACACACAATTCTTGTCTAACACTATATTTTATGCTGTTTCTATAATAATTTTAGGCTGACTTTATTTAGCCTTTATTTTTTAAATTAGTAGTACTTTAGGATATGTATCTGTGCCTTGTGCTGGGTTACTGAAATTGTTATTGTTTAGTACAGTGTTTAGAATAATATCCATATAGATGTAGACTTCTGTTTGCTGTTGTAAGGGAATATAGTGGGTTTTGTCCATTTATTTACTGGGCTGATCTTGCAGCCAGTAATAATCTGGCTAGAATTTTGTCCCCTGACTTGATGGACTTGGGATATAGTGTTTCGGCCCACCCCCATCTTCCCTTGTGCATCAAAAAAATCATACTAATAAACCACACTAACATAAGTAACTGGTACCATGTGGATATGGACACCATGCAGTATGTCTCAGCCTACGGCTTGTGACTCCCGAGTAACCTTAGCCATGAGCAGACTATCGGATCACTTGTTGTCTTTTACTTCCAGATTCTCTGTTGTGGTGTATGGTACCACAACTGTGTGTGACATGAGTCCTTTGCATCCTCTGTAGCTGTACTGTTGCCTACTTCAGGCATGGGAGAGCCAAACTCATTAGGTGCAGGGGAGGACAGGGGTGCTTTGTTGCCAGAGTTGATACGTCTCCCCTTAGGAATTCTTCCACTAGTATAGTGTATGTTTTAAAAAACAGCAAAAAGTCAAAACAGCATTAAATCCAGTGCTCTCAAGTAAGTCCATAAGAAAACAAAAAAACACTGAAAAACACAGAGCTCCGTAAACACACAGTTTGTTCTGCTGCTATTTAAAACTTTCACCTACACAAGGCTTCTTCAGGCAGTCTGTTTACACAGTCATAGTAATCATTTAAATACCATCAGTTACAGTCACATGATCAGTATACAAAGTCACATGATAAAAGTAAAAATACATATAAAAGTTGAACTTATAAAAAATGAATAAGTATGTATTTATGTGTGCAACCCAGCCACTAGGGATGCACAAGCCAGTGCATTTCTTTGTGCAGGTCCCAAGCCCGGGTAAATGCGGAGGGTTGCATCAGGAAGGGCATCCAGCGTAAAAATTCTGCTACATAACTTATGGCACGAAAATTTCATATTTCCATACCGGATCGGTCGAGGCCCGAGTTAACAATGACCACCACCAGTACTGTTATCCATCAAGGTGCTGGCGGAAATTGGGCTACTGTTGGCCGAAGGAGAAGAGGAGGGCGAAGGCATGCCTGAAGGCAGGAAGAGAGGAGGAAGGTTAGGAGTGTAGCAGTGAGGGTAGGAACTTTGAATGTTGGCAGTATGACTGGTATAGGAAGAGAGCTAGCTGATATGATGGAGAGAAGGAAGGTTGATATATTGTGCGTGCAAGAGACCAGATGGAGGGGAAGTAAGGCCAGGTGTTTAGGAAACTGGTTCAAATTGTTCTATCATGTTGTGGATGGCAGGAGAAATGGGGTAGGGGTTATACTAAAGGAACAATATGCCAAGAGTGTTTTAGAAGTGAAGAGAGTGTCTGACAGAGTGATGTTTATGAAGCTCGAAATTGATGGTGTAATGATGAATGTTGTTAGTACATATGCTCCACAAGTTGGGTGTGCGATGGATGAGAAAGAGAAATTTTGGAGTGAGTTGGATGAAGTTGTGGTGAGTGTACCTAAGGGTGAGAGACTAGTGATTGGAGCGGACTTTAATGGGCATGTTGGTGAACTGAACAGAGGGGATGAGGAAGTGATGGGTAGGCATGGTGTTAAGGAGAGGAATGCAGAAGGTCAGATGATTGTGGATTTTGTGAAAAGGATGGACATGGCTGTGGTAAATACGTATTTTAAGAAGAGGGAGGAGCATAGGGTGACGTACAAGAGTGGAGGAAGATGCACACAGGTGGATTATATCCTATGTAGGAGGGCCAGTCTGAAGGAGATTGGAGGCTGTAAAGTGGTGGCAGGGGAAAGTGTAGTTAAGCAGCATAGAATGGTGGTCTGTAGGATGACGTTGGTGATCAAGAAGAGGAGGACTGTGAAAGCAGTGCCAAGGATTAAATGGTGGAAGTTAAAAAAGGGTGATTGTGAAGTGGAGTTTAGGGAAGAGTTAAGACAGGCACTGGGAGGCAGTGGAGAGTTACCGAATAGCTGGGTAACTACAGCAGCACTAGTAAGGGAGACTGCTAGAAAGGTGCTTGGTGTGACATCTGGACAGAGGAAGGAGGACAAGGAGACCTGGTGATGGAATGAGGAAGTACAAGAGAGTAAACAGAGGAAGAGTCTGGCGAAGAAGTGGGATTGCCAAAGAGATGAAGAAAGTAGACACGAGTATAAGGAGATGAGGTGCATGGCAAAGAGAGGTGCCGAAAGCTAAGGATAAGGCGTATGGAGAGTTGTATGAGAGATTGGACACTAAAGAGGGAGAAAAGGACATGTACCGATTGGCTAGACAGAGGGACAGAGCTGGGAAAGATGTGCAGCAGGTAAGGGTGATAAAGGATAGTGAGGGAAAGGTACTCACAAGAGAGGAGAGTGTGTTGAGTAGATGGAAAGAGTATTTTGAGATGCTGATGAATGAAGAGAATGAGAGAGAGAGAAGGTTGGATGATGTGGGGATTGTGAATCAGGAAGTGAAACAGATTAGCAAGGAGGAAGTAAGGACAGCTATGAAGAGGATGAAGAATGGAAAGGCTGTTGGCCCAGATGACATCCCAATGGAAGCATGGAGGTGCCTAGGAGAAATGGCAGTGGAATTTTTAACTAGATTGTTTAATGAAATTTTGGAAAGTCAGAGGATGCCTGAGGAGTGGAGAAAAAGTGTTTTGGTACCTATCTTTAAGAATAAGGGTGATGTGCAGAGCTGCAGTAACTACAGAGGGATAAAATTGATCAGTCACAGCTTGAAGTTATGGGAGAGAGTAGTAGAAGCTAGGTTAAGAAGGGAGGTGATGATTAGTGATCAGCAGTATGGTTTCATGCCAGGAGAGAGCACTACAGATGCGATGTTTGCTCTGAGAGTGTTATTGGAGAAATACAGAGAAGGTCAGAAGGAGTTGCATTGTGTCTTTGTAGACTTGGAGAAAGCATATGACAGGGTGCCTAGAGAAGAGTTGTGGTATTGTATGAGGAAGTCGGGAGTGGCAGAGAAGTATGTAAGAGTGGTACAGGATATTTACGAGGGTAGTGTGACAGTGGTGAAGACTGCAGTGGGAGTGACAGATCCGTTTAAGGTGGAGGTGAGATTACATCAAGGATCAGCTCTGAGTCCTTTCTTAATTGCAGTGGTGATGGACAGGTTGACAGATGAGATCAGACAGGAGGCCCCGTGGGCTATGATGCTTGCAGATGACATTGTGATCTATAGTGAGAGTAGGAATCAGGTTGAGGAGACTCTGGAGAGGTGGAGATGTGCTCTAGAGAGCAGAGGAATGAAGGTCAGCAGGGCTAAGACGGAGAATATGTGTGTGTAAATGAGAGGGAGGGTAGAGGAATGGAGAGGATGCAGTGAGTAGAGTTGGTAAAGGTGGACGAGTTTAAGTACTTGGGATCAACAGTTCAGAGTAATAGTGAATGTGGAAGAGAGGTGAAGAAGAGAGTACAGGCAGGGTGGAATGGGTGGAGAAGAGTGTCAGGAGTGATTTGTGACAGACTGGTACCAGTAAGAGTGAAAATGGAAGGTCTACAAGACAGTAGTGAGACTAGCTATGTTATATGGGTTGGAGACAGTGGCATTGACAAAAAGGTAGGAGTCAGAGCTGGATGTGGCAGAGTTAAAGATGTTAAGATTTGCATTTGGTGTGACTAGGATGGATAGGATTAGGAATCAGTATATTAGAGGGTCAACTCATGTTGGACAGTTTGGAGACAAAGCAAGAGAGACGAGATTACGTTGGTTTGGACGTGCTGAGGAGGGATGATGGGTATATTGGGAAAAAGATGCTAAGGATGGAGCTGCAAGGTAAGAGGAAAAGAGGAAGGCCTAAGATAAGGTTTATGGACGTGATGAGAGAGGACATGCAGGCGGTTGGTGTGACAGAGCAAGATGCAGAGGATAGGAAGAAATGGAAAGAGATGATCCAGTGTGGCGACCCCTAACGGGAAAAGCCGAAAAATGATGATGTATTTATGTGTGCATTAGTGTGTTGAATTATGTAACACATATATATTTTACATATACATTTTTATATAATTATCTAAATTTAAAACATATTTAGGCTTTCATATGAAAACAGTAACGGTTTTAGAGAAATAATACCATTTAATCCAGGGGTGCATGTGCTCTCAGCCTAAGTATCCATAAAAATTAATTCAGCTTGGTGTTGTGTACTATATTTCCACCACGTAGTGGTTCATAGAGTACCTGCAGTATACAAAATTTCAACTCATGCTTATGGCCCTAATCTGCTTTATATAATAAAAAGATGTTCAAATGTAGAGGCTATCCTGTGCAATTGATAGACAATGTCATGAATGAAGTAATAAAACTTGATAACTGTTCTTTTAAACCATTAATAAACCACACATCAACTGTTGAAATTGTTTTAACATCAAGATGTGCAAGTTCAGAACCACACATTTTGAATGCATGCGAAACACATTTGAATACTACGTGCTCTGATAATTTCTTAAATAATAGTATGAATGATAAAGCAAATGTTATTGTCTAAGGTTTTAAGAGTTTCATCACTACTTTTAATACTGACAGTTACTTTATTCGTGACATTCTTATGAAAAATTGGAAACTGTTAACTGCTGATTTGTCACTACATCACCACTTTAACTACATTCCATCAATAGTACATAAAAAGGGAAGAAATTTAAAAAAGTTTTTGAAAATTCCCAGACATTTAGATTTAGGAAAATGTACAAATGCGGCAGGTGCAAATATTGTTATGTGTTGTAAAGTACATCAGTAAAAATTAATGGAGTGGATTTTATAATAAAGGGGAAGTTTAACTGTAATAGTGAAAAAATAGTATATTGTGCCCTATGTTCTACCTGTACTAATTTTTATGTAGGAAAAAACAAAAGGAAATTGAAATATCGTATGGGTGAACATATTCGAGCTATACGGGATGGCATTGAAACAAATGCCTTGGCAAAACATGTTAATACTTTTACATCTCATTCTTTTAAATTTGTTATTTTGGATATTTTAAAAGTGGATATAAGGGGAGGAGCATGGCAATCGTTATTAGAAAAAATGGAATTGCAATGGCAAATTAGATTTAATGCCCATAATTGGCCAGGATTAAATACTGCTATTTCCATTGGTAGCATTTTAAGACTCAAAACTTTAGAAAGGTAACTCATTTACTTCGTTTATTCTAATTATTCTACAGTTGCACAAGATTTATTTATTCTTCTCAATTCCTTATAGTTCACTTTGTTAATTTTATACTGGTTACATACATATAATTTATACATTTATGATTACTATATGGTTAGATTTATTTCCGATTATTATACTTATTTATATATATTATTATGCTTAATTATATATATGCTTATATATTTATCAAAAATTTACAGTTATAAATGAATATTAAACCTTTAACATCTTGTATCATAAATTTCATAGTATATTGTATGTATTCAAATGTTTATTTATTTATTTATTAATTTATTTATGTAACTAATGTAGTATTTGATTTTAAATGTTACATAGCTGATTATGCACACCGCACTTTAATTTGTGCATACCATTTTATTTATGCACACCACCTTATTCATTCATTGTTTGGATGTCTGACATTTAATATCAGCGTATGAACTCTTTACATACACATAAACATAAAGGTATTTATATAACTTTGAATGATAAGAATAAAAGTGGTTGTAACATGCCTTGGTCATAAACACATAGATGAGATATATATTTTTATATGTTAGGGTTTTGTGTTCTGCTTTAACAATATTTTGCATGTATTCATTATGCATGTCCGGTTCTGTTTCTTAGACGGATTTTTTAGGGGAACTTTATAAATATATGTATTTAATGTAGTGTTTGTGATTTTTAAAAATTTTACATAGCTGACTATGCAAGCTGCACTTTATTTTGTGCATACTATTGTTTGGATAGTCCGCGATTCAAATCAGTAGATTTGTTTTTTGTATACACACACACATAAGGGTACTTGCATAGTTTTTTAAAAAAAAAGATAAGAATAAAAGTGTTTGTAACACGCTTTGGTTACAAACATATATATAGATGACTATATTTTAAATATGTTAAGGTTTTGTATTTTGCTTTACTACATTTTGCATCTATTCATCATGAATTGTCCGGTTTTCTGTTTCTAAAGGTTGGGCATGTTTTAGGGAAAATCCATTAGGTTTTGAATGGAATATATATCATAATGCATTATATTTCTTTAAAGATTTTAACGGAAGTAACAAGGTATTGCATCATTGTAACCAAACTGTTTTACCACCAGGAAATGACGATACTTTGTTTGAAAAAGTTTGGCAAACGAAAGCGCTTACCTTAACCGTTTCTTGCATTCTGAAGTCTTTTTATACCTTAACCGTTTCTTGCATTGTGAAGTCTTTTTATTATTTTGGGCATTACTGTTTATACCTTGAATTTGGATTTAATAAACTTTACTTCAGCCAGTTCGGATTGTTCATTATTAATTTATTGGTTTATCAGTGCTCTCATTGTCTTATCTGCTTTATGCCTGTACAGAGCATTAGTAATTACATCTATCCTAATCTCAGAGAGATGGCTGTCAATACACTGTTTAAGTTTTTGACTAGTCTTTCCCATGAAGTATGACTCATGTTCACACACAGCTAGATAAACAATATTTTTTGTGTCACAGTTCCCTGACAGCCTTAATTCAAACTGTTGGCCATTAGTAGGTTATACAGACATCTTGCTTGTGTAGATATACTTAAAATATTCACATTTCCCACATCTAAAAGTGCCATTCCTAGTAGTCCTGATGTGTATTATAGTCCTAAATTGTTAATTATAACAAAGTAACTGCTAAAAGTTATGGCATCTTTTTATATCCAAAAGATGGTTTGTTAGAAATGATGGATTGTAACTCTGGTACATCTTGTAAAATATGCCAGCATTTACCAGTAATGTGTTTAACTTGATTTGTGTTCTTGTTATATGTTAGCATGCATGTAGGGGTTTTGGAAAGAGCATTGAAGTTTTTATCAGTTCTGTGTTAGGTGGTAAAAAAGTGGATCTAGCTAAAGTTGAACGTAATTGTCTAATCTCATCACATATATTAATTACAATTTAGGTAGCATAGCCCCTGTTCTTAAAGTTGGTGGCCATACTGTCCAACTGACTGTTCATAACTAGGTCAGATGTATTGTCTAGCCAGTCTTATTTGATTCTGCACAACATTATTGAACATAAAGTGTGGGAGCATACTACTCCTATGCAAGTATGAGTTAAGTTTATCTGGTTTCTTATACAGTGTGTTGGCAAGGGTACCGTCATGGTTCTTCTAAATGGTAATATCAAGAAAGGCCATGTTGTTAAGGTCAAAGTTCTGTTTAAACTTAAAGTAGTGTGTTTGAAATGTAACAGTAAAAATCGTTAAGCGTTTTAAACCTGCCCTTCCAAATAAACAAATCATCCACGAAGCGATGGCAAAATACAATGTTAATAAAAGGGTAATCTGAAAACGGTATAAATCTATGCTGATATGTATATGGTAATATTAACATAGGTGTTAGCAATCTGAGTACCCACTGCTACACCTCTAACTTGCTTAAACAGTTTTGTCACTCATCCCTGTCTAGTATAGATGACGAACAGGCGGGGTAGTTCAATTATATGCTTTATTACATAGAAACACATCAGGATGGGTAGCAGCATTACAAAATTTAAATGAACTGATTAACTGACAGACTACACAGACATATATGCTTGTATCTCAACAGCTTACTACAAAATGGCAGTCGGGCTCGCACATACTCAGTATTTCTACACTTGTGCAAGCCCCTAGAAAGCTTCGTAAAGGTGTACAAACATTGATCCACGTCCTCCCTCTTAACTAGGTTGCCCTTACAGCACATCTTATTCAAATGTCATTTCATTAATGTAGACATTAGAAACAAACACAGTGTTAATGTTCAAGTTGCCATATATCTGTAACGTGGTCTGGAAATGCGACCTGATCTAGTAATATAGTAATCAAAATTGTGTTTAGCAACAGGGACAGTCTTCAGTGAACAACTTGTATTGGGGATTTCGGGATTCACTCAGGAACAGGGATATTCACTGGAATGTCCTCTGGAACTGGAACGCTGAACAACTCACTCTGAGATTCTCTTGAGTCTTTCTCACAGGCCAGGTGCTGTGGTACAAGCTTTGACACCGGCATCAAATGTTTCCGATTCTGTCTAAACTCTGCTCCTTGTGATTTCACAATGTTCAATCTCTGCTCTGGACAAATACTTTTCATGACTCTTATCTAATCATAACCTTTGCACATTTGCATTCTCACTGTCTCTCCTTCATGTAATGGATTGAGTGGTTTGCTGGACTTGTCATAATAAGACTTCTGGGCTAGGCGTTTCTTTAACAAATGGGCTTTTACTGATCTGTTATTCTTGGAACTTGGCACCAGTAAACCACTACTGACTAGAGACTGGATTGTCTCGACAGAAGTCTGGGCATGTGAACCAAAATGTTTAGCACAAGGAATATTTCTGAGATGCAAGAGATTCAGGAAAACATCATTATCTCGTTTCAACTTCTGTAACTGTTTTCACATTCTGCCAAACCCATTTGAGTGTGGGTACTCAGGACTGCTTGTGAAGTGGGTAAAGTCCCACTCTTTGGCGAGTCTTTTGAATTGCTAGCTAGTAATCTGTGTACCATTGTCAGAAATAACTTTGTGCAGACTACCATGGACTGAAAAATGACACTTCATGTTAGTAATGACAGTACTGGATGCTAGATTAGGAAGCAGGTCAATCTCGAACCAATTGGAATAAGAGTCTACTAACACCAAGTAATGTTGACAATTCTATGTAAAAATGTCAGTGGCTACTGTCCGACCAAGGTAGTTTTGCAATCTGGTTTAGCTGAAGTGGTTCCTTCTGTTGATGTGGCTTTGTATTGTTACATACAGATAAAGATGAAAGAACTGTCTCAATATCTTGTGAGATAGAAGGCCAAAACACTAGTCTTCTCTCCCTCCTTTTAGTAGAATTGGTTCCTGGGTGGTCACGATGCAAGATATCAGTGTACTCTAGTTGCAAGGACTTTGGAACAATTAATCTGATATTGTTGATCCTCATTCATTTCTTACGCATGGGTATCGGTTCTGACCTCGGAACAGAGCCGGACATTTTCCAAGCTCGTGTCAGCTTCAAACTCTCGAGCTAAACTCTTACCCACAACCCCCCTCTCCCTGTTACCTCAGATTTTGTTTGCCGCGTTGCCATTTGGTCGTGTCAAGCTACTTCTCTTGAGCTAAGTACAGTTATTTGTTGTTTAATAGTCTTTCATATTACTTTTCTGTCAGGAAAGTTTATATTTCATTGTGTCTTACCCTATCGCATCTAGCGTACATATTTTCTTCAGGTTTTTCTGCTCTTTTCTATACCCTTTTACTGCAAGGTATTCTCTCTCTCTCTCTTTACCATCGTTGGTAATCCTTTCCTTTTTTCTCATACCTTCGGTTATTCTTTGTACCATTGCTGGTACCTTTTTCTATTAATTAATTTGCTGTCATGGCAGATGAGAAAGGCAGTCCAGGGTTTAAGTGGTGTTCTGATTGTGGACACAAACTACCTACATCTGATGTACACTCCGTGTGCGTTTATTGTTTGGGGACGTCCCACTTGTCTGACTCGCCCTGTACTATTTTTATTTTAATTTACTATTTTACTATAGTTTGGTTTAAGTGTTTCATTGTCTTTGCGATGTGTCTTTTCATTAATTATACTAATTAATTTATCATGTGACTTTGAAGGGACTATTTAATGTTGCCACTTGGCAGTTTTATTATCAACTTGAGAAAGCTCGGCATTGAGCCGAGCGAAAGCGCTTGTTTTATCGATTTTAAATAAGTCATTCCAGTTGGATCATTTTGGGCTGGTATCCTGCCTGAATTCTTTGTTCTTGGTTTATTATTCTGGACTTGTCTACTTTTTGGATAGTGTGCTTTTTTTCCATGGCTGAGGAAACCGAACCCACCAACTATGCTGATACTCCCCAGCTGTTGCGAGATGACCAGGAAGATAGTTACACGTACTGAATTTAACCAGGTCCTTTCTTTACTCACTCAACTGATGAATCTCCTAAAAAATAGCAATAATTGCGACATTACGCTACCTGGGAACCAACTACAAGGCTTCGAACTAAAAAGGAAGTCCTCATCGGTTCCAATACCAGGTGGCACTAACAGCCTGAATGTTTCCCTTCCGGGCGCTACAACAACCACTGGTACTACCAGAGTACCTACTTTGGAGCATGCTGAAAACTCGCGTTCTACAAACAATAATTTGGCTGAAAGACAATCGAGAGATTTCAACTTCAATGCCTGGGCGGGACAACAGTTTGTTTTTAACAAAGGTACTGCCACATTTAATAGCAGCAACAACGCTGAACTCAATTTCAATGAACTTAAAGAAAAACTGTATGCCTATAAGAGTAATCAGCTCGAGATTAATTATTTAAAAGAGTGTGTGTCTGTGCAACAGGTACCGAAAGGGTTGCGTTGCTTTAAGTTTCCCAACAATGTTCAAGCGGACACTCCTTACTATAAAAAGTTGTGACATTTTTGACAGAGCTGGAATTGACATTTTAAACGTGATGATTAATGAATATGAAGCGAAAGCCGATATTCTTTTAAACAAATTAAATGTGTTAAATAATGCATTAGTGAATGACAACAATTTTTCAAGGGTCAAATATAATTATGAGACTGTATTTGAAGATGTTGACCAGTATTGTGTTAAGATTTTTGAACCGCAAAATTCAAAAATTAGAACGAGATTTAATTGAATACAGAGATGGAGTGGCTTATCCACTCCCTGGTAAGGCTAGGTGGGACAATAAGCAGGATGTTAATACCAATAGAAACACGAGTAATCAAGGTAACACATTTAACAACCATACCACAACCTACACTGAACCACTTCGCAGGAGTGAAAGATTAGCTGAAAAAGGAAGGAAGAATTCCTTCCAGGATTTTCAACAACCCCCCGGCAAGACCGGGGTGAAGGGGCAGAGGCAGACACTACAAGGTTGGGGCAACAGACACAGGTAGATGGAACTGCTGTAAGGGTTGCAATTGAAGCTGAACATAACATACACATCCAACGAGGCAATACTTGCAATATTATAAAAAACGACAACTTTATTGTTTATAACTACACGGAAATGGAGGTCAACCAGGAAGCTTTTAATTTATTCACACGGGGTTTGCAGTTTGTACCCTTGCGCCCCTTTAACATCGCTAAAGCCGTAATTGATTTAAAACTTTTTGTAAGAAGTCTCAACCTTACACACCATTTCAAAGGACAACCTCATGTCAACAATGGGCTCTCCAGAACTAGTACTTTTAACCCCCCCCATACATCCTTCTATTAAGGTTTTCGAAGAGCTTGTAGAACACAATCTTAGATCTGTACAGTCCCAGAAAGTTAATACAAGCTCTATTAATCTAGGCCAACGAGATCTCAGGCTTATTAATTACCTGAAAAGAGAGAACATTAGGGTAATGAAACCTGATAAGGGGGGAGGGATGGTCCTTATGTACAACTCTGACAGTTACATTTATGATATGTTACAAGACACTAATCAATACGAGATAGTGTCAAGAAATGAAGTTAACCTTGCTTATGCTAAAATAAATTTCACACTCACTGACCACCTACTCCAAGGAGCTATTAATGAGAAACTTTTTAACTATTTGTATGTTAAAAAACCCAAAATTCCGATCCTATTCGGAATTCCTAAAATTCATAAGGGGTTAGAACCATTAAAGTTTCGTCCTATTGTATCTGGAGCAGGTGGTATTATGGAACTCCTTGGCAAATTTATTGATTATGCAACTAAACAACATGGTGGTTCCTTACAACATGTATGCAGAGACTCCTGGGACTTTCTCAAGGGAATAGGCCCTTTGTTTTACCAACCCAAACTCCTTTTGATCACCGTTGATATAGTTGAACTTTTTCCAAGTATCCCACATTCGGTTGGCTTGGCATGGTTCACCGAAGTACTAACTACTGAAACTGGTTTGAGTAACAGTGCAACTAACCTGCTGGTTGAACTTATGGAAATAGTGCTAGAGAACAATTTCATATTTTTTAATGGTGAATTATACAAACATAAAAAAGGTGTAGCCACGGGCGCCCACTGCGCATCCTTATATGCCAATGTAGTACTACATAGATGGGAGCAAAGATTGATTTTCTCCACTACTTGGGCTCAACATCTAATACACTACAAAAGATTTTTGGATGATATTTGCATTTTTTATGGGGGGCACCCATGAGCAATTTCTGGATTTTTTTGAGTATCTCAATTCCACTACCCATTTTTTGACTTTCACTTATACTATTAGTGATTTTGAACTTCATTATCTCGACGTCACGTTATATAAAGATCCACATAATCAGTCACTGCAATCTAAATTTTACAGGAAACCTACATTCTCTAACTCTTACCTGCATTTCAAAAGTGGGCATCCTTTTTACCAAAAAAAGGGCATTGTTAAGGGACAATTTATCAGAGCCTCCAGAATGTCCAGTACCTCTGGTGATTTTTTAGAGGAGATTAATTTTTTAAAGTCCTTGTTCACAGAAAGAGGGTACCCTCTCTCACTCGTTAGTACGTTAGCACAGGAGGTTATTGACAACAGGGAAATAAGTTACCCCCCATTTTTGGGTGAAGGCATTCTTTTCAATCCTATTACAAATAGTAAAACACAGGAGGTAACTCACGGTAGTTTCATCTACACTTTATTGCCTTAACTCTGTGAAAATTGAAAAAGTAGTACAGAGACATTGGCCAGTTCTTACACTCCATGATGAATTAAAAACCATAATACCAACACATCCTAAGTTCACTAGAAAGAGAGACATAAATCTTAAAGAACTATTTGAAGGGAAACATAATTCTACAATGAACACGCAGGTTTCCCGAAGAGGTACGTTTAAATGCGGAGCCTGTAAACAATGTCCTGCTATATTCAACATTTCAAGTTTATGCATCCCTTCTAGGAATTTTCTTTTTAATTCCAACTGTTACACGAACTGTGCCAGTAAGGGGGTGGTTTATTTGGGGTTTTGCACCACTTGCACTAGTTTTTATATAGGCAAAACTGAAAGGAGCCTCAGAAAAAGAATTTACGAACACTTTTATGACATTTCTAAACAGAAAGATTCTAATGCTTTTTTCAAGCACTCTCTCATATGCCCAAATTATGAACTCAGGTTTTTGGTTCTAGAACAAGTGTTGCCAGATGCCAGAGGAGGTGACTGGGAGACAACCTTGGAATACAGAGAACTTCTCTGGCAACTAAGGTTGGACGCCAGCAAACCCCCTGACTTGAATGACCGTATTAACATCAGTAGTGTTCTTAAAAATAGAATGGCATGCCTGTGAGGCTCCCAGCTTTATACAGCTTTATATAGCTTCATAAACCTTTAAATATTTTTAATATTTTTAATGCACACATCAATGTGTGTTGGTATCTTTGCCTTTTGCCTTTCCTTATTCAGTTAGTAGATTTTCATTCCAACAATTATTTGGTCAACAACTATTACTCTGTCATACTTTTTGACAGTTTGTTTTTATTATAGATGTTTTAAATTAAGGAGTTTTATATGCATACATAAACATACACATGTTTTAGTAATAGTTATGTTTATACATAGGCTGACTTTTTATTATTATTATCATTATTATTACTATTTTTTATCATTATTATTATTTTTTTGCACAATGAATTGCATAACCGGCTATACACATTAAATTACATACATTATTTAAACAACAATATTGACATGCTACCCAAGTTTGGTTTAAGTGTTTCATTGTCTTTGTGATGTGTCTTTTCATTAATTATACTAATTTAATTTATCATGTGACTTTGAAGGGACTATTTAATGTTGCCACTTGGCAGTTTTATTATTAACTTGAGAAAGCTCGGCATTGAGCTGAGCGAAAGCGCTTGTTATAAGTCATTCCACTTGGATCATTTGGGGCTGGTATCCTGCCTGGATTCTTTGTTCTTGGTTTATTATTCTGGACTTATCCGTCCTGTACTATTTGTGAGAACTTTTCGAATAGAACCTTGTTGGAAAGGAAAAACAAGCTGTTACTGAAGGGACTTCTTGAATCTCCCTTTTCGGAGACTATTTCTGGGTCAGAGGCCTCAACCCCTCGTACAGACCATAAGAAAATCTTGGAGGACCCTACCAAGAATAAATCTTTGCCTTTGTCCCCGGCTGGAGACTCCCGCCAACCAAAACCTAAAAAGGCTAAAGTTTCGGCTCCGGAGCTCACTCAGTCAGCCCCAGTGCTTTCTGTGCTTAGACCTTCGGCACCGAGGCCTTCAGCTCCATTAGTGATCTCGGCTTAGTCTTCTTCTGCAGCCTTCACTATATCGGCACCGAGGAGTTCCTCTGTTCAGACTATTACCACTGTATCGGCACCAACCGTTCAGTCAGCGCAGACCTTGACCATGTCGGCTCCGAGATCTTCCTCGGAACAGACACCTTTATTGTTGACTCCTGTTTTGTCGGTTCCAGCTTCGGTACCGACAACCACTTCGGCACCAATCCCTGTGTCGGTGCAGACTATGACCTCTGCACTGATGACTTCTTTGGTGCAGACACCCGTAGTCCAGTCTCTCTCGGCACCATCGTCCTCTGTGCGGATGGGTGGGATGGGCACTGAGTTTGCCTCTTCTGTGGACAGGCCTGTTTCTCCCTCAGTCTCTGAGGTCCAGTAGAAGCGTTTCTCCCTCAGTCTCTGTGAGGTCCAGTAGAAGCCTTTCCGAACACTGTGTGTTGCGTCTTGTGGATCAGATGCTCTTGGCTGGAGGTATCCCACCCTTCAGGAACTATTCTTCCTTTGGAGGTGATCACCCGTCTCTGAAGACCCCTTCTTACTCTCCTCCTTCATTGCCTTTGAAGTCCATGGATATAGCACAGTCTTCCCCTTCTGCAGTCCCCTGTATGGATCTCATTAAGGAACCGCAGTTGCCTTCGTGGCAGGGAAGTTTTGCTACGACCCAGGATGTCCGTTGTGACACGCATAGTTTGCTGCTCCACAGCCATCCAGGGACTCCAGGTCGGCAGGCTGAGCCACTTAGGGGAGGGGTAACCCCTGTCCTAGACATGCACTCCTCTTCAGGTGGACCAGCCTTCCAACTGATGGAGAAGACTTTTGCAGCTGCTGGCGATACTGGACTGTCTATACCTCCATCCTTCTCTGGTACACTGGTTTCACAAGTCACACCTAGCGGACACCGGGCGCAAGGGCCACAGGACATATTCCCACAGGAATCCCCTTTTTCACTGTCTTCTCCAGCTTTTCCTGCTGAGGAGGTCCACCGGAAAAGTTTGTGTAGGAGGAAGCACATGGACTCCACAGAGGTGTCCCTCACTGAAGACACAGATTTTGATGAGGGGGAAGGATCCCCCCGGTCACCCTCTGAGGTATCCTTTGGTGATTATCCTCAAACTCCTGAAACAGAGAGGTGACTGGCAGTCCTCTAATCCAACCTGTGAGGAATCTGTGTTCCTGCAGGCCTTTCATGCTCGGCCCCCCTACCCTCCTGGGTTACTCCACCTGCCGATGAACTTGTCCGGCTTATCATGCAGCATGCTTGGAAGGCTCCTGATACCGTTAAAGCTATTCCCCGGAGGCCAGATAAGAATTTGTCCCCTCCTGCTTCGGATCCCCATTGGTCCAAAGGTCTTCCTGTGGATCCTTTGGTGGTGGCGGCCACAACAAAAAAGGATCTGGTAGAAGAAGAAAGCCAGACTGTCCATCCGCCTAGCAGAGTCCTGGGCCCTGGACAGGATAGGGAAGCGCACCTTTGCTTCAGCAACCTTTACTATCAGGTCCCTGAATTATGTGGCACACTTTACCAGGCTTCAAAGGGATCTGATTTCTGAGCTGTCTGAAACCTTGGCTGATGTCGTGTCTGATGAGGTCCGTGACAAAGTGGCCTCTCAGCTGGCCACCATTGAATCTATATCTAACTCCTCTATGCGACTGATATCTCATGCATCAGAAGGAGCAGCTAGAGCAGTGGGTTCAGCTGCGGTCTTGAGATGACACACCTGAATGCGCTTGTGCAATTTCGCAGAACCCTTTAAGGCTTCCTTTCTTAACGCTCCCATTGAGGCCTCCTCGTTGTGTGGGGCCAAAGTTAAAAGCACACTGGCCAGATGTGAACAGGACGGTAAGACCCTTTCTGCCATAGGTGTCCATTATTCTTCCCCCTCAACGTGCTTTCTCCCGAAACCAGAAGTGGGAAGACATGGTTCAAGAAATCTCAGGGTCCTTTCTATGACACACAGGCCGAGTTGTCCCCTAGAGGCAGAGGGGGAAACTCGCAGGGAAGATGCCCCTTTCAGGGCAGAGGGGGGTCCGCGTTACCAGGGTTCCAGGGATTCTTTCCCTGGTCAATCCTACCAGCGCTCCTGAAGAGCGGCCCAACTCCTTTCCTCTGGAGGTGGTTGGGATGTTTCTCCTTGTACCCTTCTGCCTGGCTAACCATCACCACCGATTCTTGGGTACAAAGGATTATAACCAGAGGTTATCATATCCCCTTCGAGCTTTGTCCTGCCCCTTCAAAAAAACCTTCCCGATGTCCCACCCACTCAAAGGGAAGAAGCAGCACTAGAGATAGAAAAGCTGCTAAGAAAGAGAGTCATCCAAATAGTCCCTCCAGACCAGATAGGATCCGGATTCTACTAAAGACTATTTTTGGTGCCAAAGAAAACCGGGGACTGGAGACCAATTTTGGCTCTCAGTGAATTGAACAAGTTTGTGAGAGTACACAAATTCTGAATGGTCACAATAGTCTATTCTCCCTCTTTTGGAAAAAGATGATTGGATGTGCTCGCTAGATCTTCAAGATGCGTACTACCACATAAAAGTGGACAGACCATCAAGAAGATTTTCTGCGCTTCCGTGCGGGAACCAGTCACTACCAGTTCAGAGTACTGCCCTTCAGACTCTCTACAGCCCCCAGAGTGTTTACAAAGTGCATGGCAGCTGTCACAGCTCACTTGCGACTTCAAGGATTTCAGATGTTTCCATACCTAGACGACTGGCTCATTTCCGCCCCCACCAGACATCTACTGGAAAAAACCCTGGCATACTCTCCGCGCTGCTCAAAAGCTAGGCATAACCATAAACTGGAAAAAAAATCCAACCTCACCCCATCTCAGTCGACAGAATTCATAGGAGTTATCTTGGACACAAAGAACTGCAGAGCTGCTATTCAAGAGCACAGAATTCTAAGGATAAAGCAACAACTGATTCCAGTCCTTTCAAGGGAGAAATCCACGGCTCACTCAGTTCTACAGCTGTTGGGTTCCATGGCAGCCTCCGTCACTATTGTTCCCCTGGCCAGGTTTCATATGAGGCTTCTACAATGGCTACTGCTTACCCAATGATATCTTTTTCAGCATCCTCTTTCAGCCATGATTCGAGTAAACCACAGGTGCAAACAGGATTTTAATTGGTGGATGACACACAATCTGTCACAATGGTCTTGCCCCATCTCCCTCCAGCAACTCAAGGCCACAGTGACCACGGACGCCTCCCTGATGGGGTGGGATGGGGGCTATGTCAGGGACAGACAGTCCAAGGCACTTGGTCCGAACTGGAGGCCCATCTGCATATAAATGTTCTAGAGCTGAGGGCGGTGCTTCTGGCGTTGCAAGCATTCCATCCCCTGCTGCTGTCTGGGACAATTGCGATTCAGTCGGACAACATGGTGGTGGTCTGGTACATCAACAAGCAAGGTGGAACCAAATCTTACCCCCTTTGTCGAGAGGCCATGAGGATATGGCAATGGGTGGTGGCTACCAACCGTTTTCTTCTAGCAATGCACATTCCCGGGAGTTCCAATGTGATAGCAGACATACTCAGCAGGTGCATTCTTCAACCTCACGAGAGGTCCCTGAATCCTTTGATAGCAGCAGAGCTCTTCCACCGCTGGGGCCAACCTTGCTGCAACCTCTTTGCATCCCCGAACAACTACAAATGCAGCAACTACTTCGCCCTGATTCCCCCTCCGGGACAGTCACCCAGGGACGCTCTAGTCCACGATTGGCCCTCGGGTCTTCTTTACACATTTCCACCCTTTCCCCTCATTCCCCAGTTTTTGAAGAGAGCCTGTCGGTTGAAGAGCAAGGTGATCCTCATAGCACCGTATTGGCCTTGACAGATTTGGTTCCCCTTCCTTTGGCCTCACCTACTAGATCGACCATGGATTCTCCATCCAACCCTAGAGTTGATCTCACATCCACAGAACCTGATTCATCCCAACTTGAACAGCCTGAAACTCACGGCTTGGCTACTCCATTTCCCTTGATTGCCAGGCAGAATTATCTTTCTTTACCAGTATGTGATATTCTCATTGCATCTCTTAAGTCTTCCACTAGAATTACTTATCTGAGTAAGTGGAAAAGAGTTACCTGTTGGCTGAATGATAAACAAGTAGATCCCTTCTCAGCACTAGTGTCTAATACTAGACCATCTGGCCGACCTTTTTCAATCAGGTCTATCGGCCTCTACCATTAGAGTTCATTTGGCTGCAATTTCTAATTTTCATGAGGGTGTCCAAGATTCTTCTCTTGTGTCCCACAAATTGTGCAAGACCTTCATAAAAGGTGATGATCATCTGAAGCCACCTTTTAGAGAACCTATTCAACCATGGGATTTATCATTAGTTCTACAAGCTCTGACAGTGCCACCTTTCGAACCAGCTTGTTCTTGCGACCTCAAGTATTTGTCATGGCAAACCTTGTTTTTGGTCGCCATTACTTCTGCCAGATGTATTTCTGAGCTTCAAGCTCTATGTATCAAGAGTCCATACTTGATTTTTCATAGAGATAGAGTGTCTGAGAACTAATCCATCTTTTCTGCCTAAAGTGATCTCTGAACTGTCCATTAATCAAGCCATTGAATTGCCAGTTTTCTTTTCCAATCATGAGGAGAGTATTGTCTACATACCTTAGATATCCACAGGCAAATTTGTTTTTACTTAAACAGGATTAGGCCCTTTCGTAAATCTGACCAGTTATTTTTGGCTTTTTCTGGACCTAGATTAGGATCTGCTGTTGCTAAGTTCACATTAGCTAGATGGTTGAAGGACTGTGTGACCTTCATTTATACACAACGCAATATCTCATTGCCTACTACCATGAAAGCTCATTCAACAAGGTCGGTGGCAACTTCTGCTGCCTTCCATGCCAGAGCTTCCTTACATGACATCTGTGCAGCTGCAACTTTGGCTACGCCTCATACCTTCATCAATCATTACAAATTGGACTTGGCCTCCAGGGGAAGAGCATCTTTTGGTTCTGTGGTGTTCAGGAATGTCCTTCCATGAGAGCCTCCCAGGAATTGAGGTAGCTGGGGACTCTGTCCCATGCGTAAGGATTGAACGAGGATTAACAATGTCAGATAAAGAAGTTATGTCTTACCATAACGTTCCATCTGTATTGTTGATCATCGTTCAGTCATTACGACCCTCCCTCCTTCCCCCTCCTGTGATTTCTAGTGGATCTCACCATCCGGTTCTCTTAGGTTATTTGACCAGAGGTAGCCTCTACCTTCTTTGACTTGCAAACTCAATCTGAGGTAACAGGGAGAGGGGGATTGTGGGTAAGAGTTTAGCTCGAGAGTTTGAAGCTGACGCAAGCTTGGAAAATGGCCAACTCGGTTCCGAGGTCGGAACTGATACCCATGTGTAATGACTGAATGAGGATCAACAATACAGATGGAACGTTATGGTAAGACATAACTTCTTTCTTTTGGACCTTTCATAACAATACCATTGTCAGACAAAATCTCATCTCTGTAAAGAAAACAAGGTTGCACTTCTTGAGGTAAACTAGATTGCTTTGACAGCCATCCTTGGCTGATAAAGTGGTTGAGCTTTTGTAAAACTGGATCTGAGGCTGTATGACTTAAGCTCAAGAAGTGTGGAAGAAAAATTTCTCACTTCCATGACATCAAAATCAAGGTTCTCATTCTCATGCTGTTCAGTGGTATTTTTGGGTAATCTGGATAAAGTATCAGCAAGATAAAGAAGTTTGCCTTTTGTGTAGACAAGATTGAAATTGTACTTCTGCAGTCTCAACATCATACATTGCAATCTGGCTGGAGCTGAATGCATAGGATTTCTCAAAATAGTGACTAGAGGTTGGAGGTCTGTTTCTATCTGGATAGGTCTGCCATAAATATAATAATGGAACTTCGAACATGCAGACACAATTGCCAAGAGCTCTTTCTCTATCTGAGCATACTGCATTTCAGTTTGGACTAGAGATCAGGATGCATAAGCAACAGATTGACCCTCTTGAAGAATGACTACACGAAGACCAAATTTCGAAGCATCACATGAAAGAGTAACTGGTTTGTAAACATCATAGTATCTGAGAGTTGGTGGACTGGTAGTTCTGTGTTTCAGGACATCGAATGCTGTTTGGTGTTGTTCCAACCATAACCAGGATACACCTTTGTGTCAGCACTCTAAGTGGTGCTGCTAGTTGGCTTAAATCTGGAATGAACTTGCCTAGATAGCTAACCATGCCAAGAAAACCTTGAAGGGCTTGAACATTGTCTGGAGCTGGCATCTCAAGAATAGCTGTTTGCTTGGAAGGGTCTGGGTCTGGTCGGGGTGGTAAACAAATGACCAGCATAAGTAACTTCTCATAACCTGAACTTGCACTTCTGAGGATTCAGCTTAAGATTCACTTGACGTGATCTTTCCAAAACTTTCTTGAGGTTTCTCCCATGCTCAGCTTCCCTATTACTGCCTACTAAAAGATCTGGTATAACAGCACAAGGATACCCATAAACAAATTTGCTCCATTGCCCGTTGAAAGACACTACTGGCAGAATTTATCTCCAATCGCATTTTCATCAATCTGTACCTGCCAAATGGAGTACTGAACATAGTTAACAATGAGGATTTTATCCAGCAAAATTTGTCAAAATGAACTCTTTGCATCCAAGACATAAAAACAGTGGCATTTGGCATCACTGCTGCAACTTCTTCAACTGTACTCATTGGATGATGAGGTCTTTTCAGTGCTTTGTTCAAATCTCGTGGGTCAGTACATATTCTGATATCATCTGAGCTTTTCTTATGATCAACCACCATGGAAGATGCCCATTCAGTAGGTTCTTCAACTGGACAAATTACACCTTCTTGCAGCATTTTGTCTAGCTCTGTTTTGACTCTGTTCTGCATAGCTACTGGAACGTTCTAGGCTGGCCTGAAAACTGGGCTGACATGTGGGTCTAACTTCATGGAGCGCACAACTGGAAGCTTGCCTAGCTTGTCTTCAAAAAGATCAGCATAGGTAGAGAATATATACTAGGTGAAATTAGAGCAGTGGTCTTTTCAAAGTAACATGATGGACGTCCTTATTAAATGAAAGCAATCCCGTTTTCAAGTGGTCTCTTGAGCCTTAATAATGACTGGACGTGTCGTGTAATGCATAAAATAACAAGTCGTATCTTCTCCCAGCGGTGCAACATGAAAGTACAACTGAGCCTTCAATTTGAATCTCTTCAACACCATAAGCAACAAGCTTTGCCAAATCCAGCTTCTCACTAGCACATACTCTAGCAAGTCTTTCTGCAGACATAACATTGCACTTTGAACCTGTATCAACTCTGAGCTCTATGGGTTTTCCATTTATCCAAATGGTACAGAAGTTTTCATTCTTTGCCGTTAAATCTACTGCATTGACTGTTTCATGAAGAACTGACACACCATCAACATTTCTAATTGCTCAACTTGTTTCTTGGAATGTTCCCCTTTAATAAATGTGTTCTTTTTGATTTTGATTTACAGAACCTTTCAAAATGATTCTACTTATTGCATCTGTGGCACTGCTAACAAAAAGCTAAACATTTTTTCCCTTTTAGGCTCATGACTTCCACCACAACTACGACAGTTGGCAATAAAACTGGGTGGAGCCCATTCATTGAGTTTGTGGACTCAGTCTTATGCTTCACTGAGACCGTGCATGCTCTGGAACTTGCTAGAAAGCTACAGTGTTGCCCAGTGACTGTTGCAAGGTTTACAGTTGCTGCCATGTGCTTGGGCCTGTTTCTTTTGACCACATACTGCATACTATCAACATTGGCTTTAGAAGTTACTGGAAGCCTGCATCTCTCATTTGTAACCGTATTTGTGTGCATTTCTGTAAGCTCATATTTCCAGCAAATCTCAGTGGCCTTATTCAAAGTTAAATCACTGTCATGAAGCAAAATCTTTCTCACAGTATCATCTTTAATACCACACACAAGTCTATCATTTATCAACTCATTCCTTAAATCACCAAATCTGCACGTTTTAGCCTTGCTTCTCAAATCAGTTATATATGCTGCAAAAGTTTCACCAGGCTTTTGATCCCTTGTGTAAAATAAGTGCCTTTCCATTGTAACATTCTTTTGGGGTTACACATTTCTTTAAATTTATGTTTTAAGCACTCAGGGTCCTTGTTGACTTAGCTGGTACAACTATATGATGGTTTCCCCCTCTCCTGCAAAGACAGCAGGTGCATATACAAATGAATGCTCCCTTTCTGTGGGTTCTGAACCAGCTAAATTAGGCAGAATAAATGCCTTTATAGGGTCATCTTTATCAGAAAGTGCAGCCTGTGTGAAAATATCGTACTCTTGCTCAAATACACTCCAATTCTCTGCAGTATTATTGTCAAATACAAGTGGAGTTTGGTCTACAAAATCTGTCTGCCTTGCCAACAAATTATGCCCAATTACACTGAAAAGTATGACCCTTGTAATTATAAATGAACAAGCACACAGCCAGCACTTGTAATAACATTCATATGCACAATAAGCTCTTCAAAATACTGTAATTTGCAAAATATGCTCTGTAATGACTGTATTTTGCTAAATAACTGCACTGTAAAACTGCACTGTTATGCAAACACTTCAGACAACTCTAGTAACTTTGATTAATGTGAAAAAGTAGTGCTTCGCGAAAAAATGCTGTTTCCCTTATTTTATTCATTTTATGCAATTCTGGCTTTATTTCAAACATTTTCCGTAATTATTTTGAATATTTCTGTTAATATATAAATACCTTTGAATATTTCTGTTACTTAGAAATTCGTTTAGAGCATTCTGAATGGCTCTTTTCATATTTTGCAAATAAGAAATAGTTTGAGCACGTTTTAATACCTGAAATTCGTTTCTGACCTGTTTTGCGAGTTATACATGCAGTAGGGATGATTCACACACTCGTATTCCTCCAGTCATAACTTACTGTATCTTAGTCTCTAATCTGAAAGCCATTCTGGCACCATATCACTCTTCTCTCTCTCTAGTATAGATGACAAAAAGGCAGGGTAGTTTTTTATATGCTTTATTACATAGAAACACATAAGGATGGGTACCAGCATTACAGAATATAAACAAACTGATTAACTGACAGACTACACAGACATACATGTTTACATCTCAACAGTTTACTACAAAGTAGCATTCAGGCTTGCATGTGCTCAGTATTTATATACTTCTGCAAGCCCCTAGAAAGCTTTGTAAAGCTGCACACACACATTAATCTACAAGTGTCTTCTAAAAAAAAAAAAACATTTGTGAGTCAGGACTAGCATAAGCAGCTGACATAAGGTGTTTATATATGTCCGAGTATATTCGGTAAAGTCTAGGAGGTATTTTTTCACAAAATGTACACCTACATCGTTGGGTATCACAGTAGAAAGGGAGTCAACATAAAGAGTTACAAAGTAGTGATCATTCAGCTTCCTTGAGCTCATGACCATTCATGTAGCTATGATAAAAAGTCAGTCGTATCCCTAATGATGGTACTTGTGCAATCAAAGCCTACTGTAAACTATGTTTCTAAATACTTGGGAGTTTGGTTCAGTTATCCAAGCTGTAGCTGACACAATTGGTCTTAGCGGAGGGTTGGATATAGAGATTAATGGATCTTTGGTATGCCATAAATGAAAGGAATCTTAGGGGCGTCAGTATGAAAATAGTCTAACTGCGTATGTATTCGGCCTTGACTCAATAGTGTCTGCAAATAGTCTATATCATTTTGTCAAACTCAATATGTTGAACCCCTATTTATCGAACTTAAGACATCGAACACTATTTCAGGCGAACATTCACATCAGTGAAACTAACTTTAACATGGAAACTAAATTTGGGCGGCATGATGCCAGGGAATCTTCTTGGGCTAGGCTTATATATGCTCCAGGGCCATTAGCCTAGTACACACCTATGAAAAGTTTTCCTAGGGAGAAAATGACATACTACATAATTTTAAACTTGCCAAGGTGTGTGTGTGTGTGGGGGGGCAACCCCCCCCCCCCCAAATTATATATACCAACTCCAAGGTTGCACTACATTGGGGAAAACTGCAAATTTGTAACAGTGGCCAACTAACTCCCTTCCTTGAGAAAACGTTTTGCTGATGTAAGTGTTCACTGAAATGTTCTTCGTTTTAAGTTCAATAACTAGGGATTTGGTGGATTGAGGTTTCGAAGAAGTGGTAGGAACCAGTGTGCAAAACATCCATAATGTGATGAATAATTACTGCGTAATCTCGTTTGATAATACATTCATAATCACAACATGTTAATAACTTATTCATGGTCTTAATATAGTAGTCTGTATCAAGTATTGCAAGAGTTCCCCCTTTATCAGCCGTTTTGATGGTGATATCAGCATTATTAGAGAATGAATATCATCATGTTCACCTGGAAAATGTGTTTTGTTTCTGCTTATATTAAAGTTCAAAAATGTCATGTTCAACAGCCCTTTCAGATACCTGTATAATACTATTATAAGGTACAAAATTGCTTGTACATCTAGGGAGATCACTAGTTAACACTTCGTTTGAGCCAAAAAGTGTTTTTAAGTTCAAAGTCCTCACAAAACATTTAATTTCAAAGTTTTAGCAACATTGACAGTACATGTTGGAATAAAAGTCAGCACTTTCATCAAGATGGACAATTCATCATTATTTAAAATATAATGAGGTAAATTAAATACCAGTTCTAGTTCATTGTTTGGCTTCTTGTGAGTGGACTTTGGAACAAGTTCTGGTGTTGTTTGTTCATCTCTCTCTCTCTCTCCATGGTCATGGTTCCGATATGGTTTCTCTACAAAAAAAGAAAGTCAGGAGGATCTAATACCCTGATGGAATTAGTGTCAACAAATACTTGTTGCTGTCCAAATTCAACAAGATTAGTAGGTACTGTAAAAACTTGTGTTATTGAGCTAGAATTGGTGGGTGTTTGAGAATTCACTGGAGGTGGAACAGTTATATGCTCATCAGTTTGGATAGGCTACAGTGAGACAGTGGGTGGGGCTCCTAGATGATCTGATGTTGTCAGTCTTCACCTAGTCCTTGACAGTGGGTTCAGTTCCGAACTGATTCTGTTATATCTTCCACCTCGCACTCTCAAAACTCTCGAGTCAGGCACTACCCATAATGCTCCTCACAGAGATTACCCCAGATCTCATTTGCCGCTTCGAAGACCAGATGCATTAACTTCCTTCTCTCGAGCCTTGGCTATAACAATGAGTAATATTCTTTATTCCTTATAAGAATTTTATGTCTAGTTCCTCTCATGCTATCTACCCGCTCCTCTCAGCTTTATCACTTATCTTATACTGTCTTTTTCTTTCCTTTCCTACCGTTGGTAGAACTTAAGCACCATTGCTGGTACTTCTTTCTATATATTACCTTTTAGGTGTTCTAAATTACCATTGCTGGCATTTTTCTATAAATTCTTTCTTTCCTTAGTTTAAAAAATAATTCTTGATTCTGTCTCATCTCCTGTGTCGAGTGACTGTTGCATCAGTTATTTCTATTTACAGTGGCTGATCAAAAACAAACTTCTCCTGCTAAGTCCAGCAAAGGCATCTCAGGATGTAAAAGGTGCCAAAAATGTGAAGGCAAGATGCCTAATTCGGACAATCATTTGTTATGTGTATATTGTTTGGGGAAAAATCCATTTACAAGAGGACTGCTCAGTCTGTCACAGGTTGTCTACAGGAACCCAGACGGAATGAAACAACAAGTTAATATTAAAAGGACTTCTTAAAACTAACTTTGACAAGGCCTTATCTGAGCCAAGATCTGAAACTAGCACTTCCTCCTCATCTTCCTCTGTTTTGAGAAAAAGGCCTTCGGTTCCAAGGTCTTCAGAAGTGACAAACAAGTTATCAAAGTCCTCCTCGGTACCAAAGAGTTCCTCGCCACCGGAGGATTTATCTGCTTCCAGACCCAAGCTCCCCTCTGAACCGAAAACAGCTTCTGCTTCGGCACCAACAGATTCCTCGGTGCCAAAGCTGTCGCAACTACTAAGAACTAAGTACTCCCCTTCCATTGATCCATTCAAAGACATACCACCCAGTCCATTTTTGGAACTGTGCTACCATCAGTCTCACCCCCAGGACAGAGGGCATAAAAGACTCGGGTGACTCCCACTTTAGTGGCCTCTTCGGACACTTCCCCGGGTCATCCCCCGAGGAAGTCCCTGTGAAGAAGTGCAAGAGGAAGCACCTGGACTCCCAAGAAGAGTGTTTCACGGAAGATACTGATTTTTATGATGGGGAAGGTTCCCCCAAGTCACCCCTTGATGATTCCTTTGGGGACATCCTATAAATCCTAAAACAGAGGGGTGGCTGGTCCTCCATTCAGTCTTCCTTGGAAGAATCCATATACCTGGAGGCTTCTCATGCTCAGCCCTGTACTTCTTGGATCTCTCCACCCGCTGACTATCTTATTAAACTAATCGCTCCGTGGGCGTGGAAGATGCCCGACTCCATAGAGCCAATCCTCAGACTTGACCGGATATTATCAACCCCTAAAGATTATCCACACTGGTCATAAAGGGATTCTTGTCAATGCCATGGTGATAGCGGCTACCACCAAAAAGGAACTCTGCTAAAGAGTCCGACTAGCCATCCTCCTAACAAGGAGTCTAGGACATTGAATAGATTTGGGAAGTGTGTTTATGCTTAAATGACCTTTGCTGTAAGGTCCTTGAATTATATGGCACACTTTACCAGATTACAGAGAGATTTGATTAAAGAACTTTCAAATACGCTCTCAGGAGCAGTGGTTGAAGAGGTCCGTGACAGTTTCCTCTCAGCTTGCAACCCTTGATCCTATCTGCAACTCATCCATGATACTCATTGCCCATGCAGCTGAAGAGACGACCAGGGCAGCGGGTTCAGGCATAGCCATTAGAAGACATTCATGAATGTGGTTGTGTGACTTGCGGAGCCATTTAAAGCATCATTCGTCAGTGCTCCTTTTGAAGTATCCACCCTTTTTGGCCCAAAGGTAAAAACACCCTAGCCAGATGTGAGAAAGATAAGACCATATCTGCCATAGACATACCTTTTTACACTTCACAGAGACTTTATTCTAGGAACCAAAGAAGTGGGAGACTATGGTTTAAAAAATCCAAAGGGCCTTTCCAAGACTCGTGAGGCAAAGACTTCCACCAGGGCAGAAGGGGAAGCAGTGGAAGATACCGTCCTAGGGGCAGAAATGGACCGTAGAATCAGGGGTCCAGAGAATATTTCTCTGGAACTTCCTATCAGCATCCCTGAATGGGGAGCTTGATTGGCTTCCTCTGGAGGCAGTCGAGGGGGAGGGGTGATTTGTCCTTGCATCTATCTGCTTGGCATTTGATAATTTCGGACAAATGGGTGCAGGTGATAATATCCAGAGGTTACAAAATTCCACTATCTGTAATCCCTAAACCACAGAAAAAACTCCCAGATGTTCCACCCAATCAAAGGGAAGCAGCAGTCTTAGACTCCAAAACTGCTCAAAAAAGAGTCATCCAAAATGTCCCTCCAGACCATTAGACTCCAAAACTGCTCAAAAAAGAGTCATCCAAAATGTCCCTCCAGACCAAACAGGATCAGGGGTTTACTCGAGATTTTTTTTAGTGCCCAAAAAACAAGGGACTGGAGACCCATTTTAGATCTCAGCCACTTCAACAAGGCAGGTCAACAAACCAAATTTCGGATGGTCTTGGTTCAGTCCATACTTATTTTTTTGGAAAAAGACAACTGGATGTGCTCTATAGACCTCCAATATGCTTACCACATAAAAATGGAAAAAAGCTCCAGGAGGTTTCTGCACTTCCAGTTAGGAGCCAGTCATTACTAGTTCAGTCTCACCACAGCCCCCAGGGTGTTCACGTAATGCATGGCAGTGGTCGCAGCTCATCTCGGACTGCAAGGTTTTCAAGTCTTTCAGTATCACGATGACTGGCTTCTCACCGCTACCACCAGGCATCTTTTAGAACAGGCAAGAGACTACACTATAAATATTTGTACAACTGTAGGCATAACAATAAATTTTGAAAAGTCGACCCTTCAGCCTTTTCAGCAACTGGATTTCATCGATGCTAATTTAGACACTACTGCAGGGATTGCGACCCTACCTCCAGAAAGACTACAACGTATCAGAGTTCAAGTCAGGCAAATTCTTTGGAGCAACAGAGTTCCAGTGAAACTTGTTCTTCAAACCTTAGGCTCCATGGCGGCATCAGTCACTCTGGTTCCTCTAGTGAGGTTTCATATGCAAATTCTGCAGTGGTTACTAGCGTTCCAGTAGTCTCTGATACATCATCCAGTGTCTCATCTAGTTTTGATTACCAGATGTTGCAGACAGGATCTCAAATGGTGGCTATATTCCGACCAGATCCTCTTGGGTCGAACATTCCTTCTTCCTCGGCCCAAAGCCATAGTGACCACGGATGCTTCCCAGATAGGGGGTGGGCATTATCTGCGAAGGACAGTCCAAGGCACGTGGCCCCAATTGGAGGCCAATTTGTACATCAATGCTCTGGAAATGAGGGCAGTGCTATTGGTGTTGGACGCATTCCAAGATGCCCTTCCTTCTGGGACAGTAGCTATTCAGACAGACATGTCCATAGTCTACCACATAAATAAGGGGGAACCAAGTCGTACCCACTTTGTCGAGAAGCACTCATTAGCAGTGGAGGATTTCTTCCAACTGCTTTCTGATAGCAACACACATTCTCGGAAGTTCCAGTGTGATAGCAGACAAATTGAGTAGGAATATTCTCATGCCTCACGAGTGTTCTCTAAACCCTGTAGTGGTGAGCAAGATTTTTTGCCATTTGGGCCGACCTTGCTGCGACCTTTTTGCCTCTCCGCTGAACAACAGGTGCAGAAGTTACTTCTCCGTAATCCCCCCTCTGGGGGAGTCGCCCAGAGACGCTGTTCTCCACGATTGGCCTCCCAGTCTGTTATATGCCTTTCCCCCAACTTCTCTCATATCAAAATTCCTTAAAGCCAAAAGGACAGAGAATTCAGTAATCCTCCTTGCTCCCTTCTGGCCTTGACAAGTGTGGTTTCCCTTCCTTTGGCCTAATTTGATATGGAAATCCTGGATTTTGGACCCAGTTCCATATCTGCTAACTCACCCAGAGGGCATGGTTCATCCGAATCTCCAACATCTCAACCTCACTGCGTCACTTCTCCAATTCCCATGATTGCCAGGCATCCTTTCCTTTCTTCTCCTGTTCAATGTGTTATTATTGCTATTGACAAGCCTACTAGAAAACTGTATCAAGGCAAATGGGGTAAAACTTACTAATTGGGCCTTGAATAAAGGGCTGGATCCTTATACCAGTCCCATTCATGAATTCTGGATTTTCTAAACACACTTTTCGAGTCTGGTTCCTCTGCATCTACGGTAAAAGTTCATCTGGCAGCAATTTCAAGTTTTCCATTCAAGCTGGAATGACTCCTCTAATGTCTCACAAGCTTTGTAAAGCTTTCTTGAAGGGACTCTTGCTATTAAAACCTCCATTTAAAGAACCAGCTCCCCCTTGGGATCTAACTATTGTTCTTCAAGGTCTTACTAAGACCCCATTTAAACCATTCAGCATCTTGTTATTTGAAGTATTTATCCTGGAAGACCTTATTTTTGGTGGCTGTTACTTTTGCTAGAAGGGTTTGAGTTGCAAGGCCTATCATGCAGATCTCCCTACCTAATTTTTCATAAAGATAGAGTTGCAGTCAGAACAAATCCATCCTTCCTACCAAAAGTAGTTTCCGAAACCAACATTAATCAGTAGTCTTTTTCCATAGTTTTTCTAACGAAGGGGACTATGCCTTTCATTTACTTGATGTACACAGACAACTATGTTTTTATCTTCACAGAACTAGAGTTCAGAAAATCGGATCAGTTATTTTTAACACTTTCTTCCCTCCATATGGGTAATCCAGTTGCTAAGGTTACTTTAGCTAAATGGCTAAGTGACTGCATGACGCTCATTTATCATTCTAAAGGACTTCAATTTCCCAAAGCAGTTCAAGGCCGTCCAACTAGAGGTACGTCGACTTCAGCAGTTTTTCATGCCAGAGCTTCTCTAAACGACATCTGTGCAGCAGCCACATGATCTTCTTATCATACCTTTATCACTCATTACAAATTAGATCAGGTCTTGAGGGGTTGAGCATCCTTTGGCTCTATGGTGCTTAGGAGTATTCTTCCTTGAGACCTCCGAAGAATAAAATAGCTGAGGATTCTGTCCCACTGTCAAGGATTGGGTGAAGATTGACAACATCAGATAAAGAAGTTATGTCTTACCATAACGTTCCATCTGTATTGTTGATCTTCACCAATCCTTGATATCCCCACCCACCTTCTCCCATCCTGAGACTCTTAGTAGACTGGATTAGTCCTAGGCTAGTTTCCTTTTAAGGTCTCATATATGGCCTCGTTCTCTATACTTTCTAGTTAACCATATTTTTTCTATATACTGTTTATTTAGTAAACTTTGTCTGAGGTAATCTCTGTGAGGAGCATTGTGGGTAGTGCCTGGCTCAAGAGTTTAGAGAGCATGAGCTGGAAGATATGGCTGAGTCTGTTCTGAGATTCAGCTCAGAACCCACTGTCAAGGATTGGTGAAGATCGTCAAACACAGATAGAACGTTATGGTAAGACTTAACTTCTTTTTTCAGCTGGTTGCTGAGAAACAGGGTCTGGCTCAGGATATTCAGTGTGTTTAGCAGCATGAGCAGTATTCTAAACAAAAACATTGCCCCTTTTGAAATCATTTAATGTCCCTTATAAGTTTCCACTTCTTGGTCTCAGTTAGCCTTTTTTCAGTGAATAAAATCCAATCACAAGCTTCACATAAGAGATCAGTAAAAACATTCTCTGATGCTGGATACCAGCTCAGGGTACAAAATTTCCATATTGCACCTTAAATCAAACTTAGTAGGTTCAAAGAAAGCATTCAATGGCCGCATGTATCTGAATGAACAGCTTAGATTAATCAGCTGCCATCTCTTCAATAAGTCTGGATGCTTATTCTGATAAGTAGGCATTTTGAATACATGGAGACCACGAGGAGTAACTTTATATTGTAAATAGGCATTAAAACTAAACTGTTGCCACAGTAAACGTTTAAAGTATCAACTAATTTCCGCAAACTGTTTCAGATTATATTTAAATTGTGAAAGTGTATCCATACCTGGATTGGAGGCCGCATCTTTTTGTTTCCAGTTCATATAAAATTAACTTAACAGCGGATTTGTTCAAACTTCAAATAGCTCTGTCACCGTGAGAACTGGCCGAGTTGGTGCATTATTGGTAGGAAATGCAATGGGTTTGTACATGTTCATGCTCGACCACGCAAAAACAGTGGGGACAGCAATAAATCCAGTGGTATCAAGTAAATCAATAAGAAAACAACAAAAAACATTGAGAAACGCTCAGAGCTAAGTAAACGCGCAGTTTATTCTGTTGCTAGTTAAAACTTTCGCCTACATAAGGCTTTTTCAGGCAGTCTATTTACACAGTGATAGTAATAATTTAGTTAGTCACATGATCAGTATACCAAGTCACATGATGAAAAAAGGTAACATGATAAAGGGAAAAGTACATATAAAAGTTGAATGTATTAAAAATGAATAAGTATGTGTATGAGTGCATTCAAATTTTGTGATGGAAATATAGCACACAACATTGAGCTGAATGAATTTTTGTGGAGTCTTAGGCTGAGAGCACATGTACCTCACAGATTAAATGGTAGTATTTCTCTAAAACTGTTGCGTAAAGATTTTCATATGAAAGTCTAAATATAATGTTTTAAATTATTTAGATACAAGTATGGGCGGACACGGTGGTGCAGCTGTTAGGGTTGCCACATCACAGTAAGAGTTTCTCCGGTTCGATCCTCGGCTGGGATGCCTTCTGTGTGGAGTCTACATGTCCTCCCTGTGGTCCTGTGGGTTTCCTCTGGGTGCTGCGGTTTCCTCCCACATCCCAAAGACATGCTGTATGTGGATTGGACACTCTAAATTGGCCCTAGGCGTGAGTGTGTGCCTTCTGCGGAAGGTTGGGCACCGGGCTGGCAACTTGACATCATAAAACTCCACTGCCAATCATGAGCAGACAGGTGATCCACTGTGGCGACTCCTAACCGGGAAAAGCCAAAAGAAGAAGAAGAAGATAGAAGTATCTCTTTATATATAATTTTATATAATTGTTACATAATTTTAACACACTCATACACATAAATGCATACATATTAATTTTTAATGCATTCAACTTTTATATGTATTTTTACCTTTATCATATGACCTTTTTATCATGTGACTTGGTATACAGATCACGTGACTGTAACTGATGGTATTCAAATGATTAATATCACTGTGCAAATAGAATGCCTGAAGAAATATTGTGTAGGTGAAAGTTTTAACTAGCAAAGGAATACGTGTTTACTGAGTTCTGCGTGTTTCTCAGTGGTTTTTTTTTTTTTTTTTTTTTTTTTTTTTTTTTTTTGCTTTCTGTATGTTTAAAATTTAATCGGGCGGACTTGAGATCCACCATGTTCTAGCGTAATAGCGTCTGACTTTTTTTTCCCTTCATTGTTTAGACAGCTGGTTACGGGGTGCATACCCAGGTTATGACTAACACCAATGCTTCCATCACCATGATATTGTCCTTAGATCCTGATTTTGTAGGGGTCCAGCGTGCAAGGTTTTGCTTGTGTCAGCTTGCTTGGCTGCTTCCATCAGCAGTGTTAGCAATCCTTTGGACATCAGTCATGGATATTTTTCTTCTGATTCCAGTGTTGGAAAAGGTTTGTTAAGATAGCTTGTAATTTTCCTTTGCTCTTGGAGGCTGTGCCTAACAAAGTGTTTTTTTTTTTTTTTTTTTTTTTTAATCCAGGTCTTTTCGGCCATGATTGGCCGCCAAGCTCCCCTGTCGGTTGACCCTGCTTTGGTATTCTCATTGACCTCTTCTAGTAAAAACTGTCATTTTTCAAACCTAGCCCCTTCCCTAGGTAAATGGCCAGCATCTTAGTGAATAAACTGATTCAATCCAGCATGGTATTTGTTGAAGTATTTTTCTACCAGTGTGTTTTGTCAGTTTGTGTTGAGGGGTATGTATAGTTGCTGCTTCATTCCCTGCTGAGCAAGAAGTCTGTCAAAGATATTGTTTCCATTTAGTTTCCAAAACGTGCTTTAAAGAGCGACTTGTAGGGGACTGATGCTATTTCTAGAAAGGCAGCGTTGTCTGTGGTAATACAATAGGTATACTTACTGGCAGAGTCAGAACCTTTTTAATGAGTTTATAAATGCTTCACTTGAGTCTGATTCTGTGTTTTTTTTTTGTACAGCAGCTAAAAAGATCCAAAATTACTGGAATGACAGAAGTGTATGAAAACAGGACTGTTTGAAATGTTTAATTTTCCCTAGTTTTCTTTCTGTGAGCAAGGTAATTTTCAGCAGTTTTCCAAATAGATGTCAATCTGATCAAAACCAAGGTGCTAAAGGTTAATAGCAGGTTGAGTCCTCCCCCAAGCCTAATTAGAGGGGTTTCTTTCTCAAAAAGGATATCTCCTCCTTGCATGCAACTGTGCCAAGGTGTGACAACTGGCTTTCTCAAACCCCCCTCCATGTGCCTCGTTTCTGTAGTTAACTGTTAGCAAGGTGGCCTGGCCTTCAGTGATTTCTGACAAATGGGTGCTCAGCTTCATTGTCAGTAGTTGCAGGTAGCAGTGATAAGATCATTTACCTCCATTCTAGGGGGGTGGTCCCTCTCACCTGCTGTACCTCACTTTGTTATTCTGTCCTATTCCCTGGCAAATGCTGGTTATCAGTCATTGAACTTGTCCTTCCTCTGGAAAGAGGTGTTGTCTTTTCTGCACTGTTTGTTTTATATTCACCTTTTAGGCTATCCACTGGATCCTAGAGTATTTACCAAACTCCCAGCTATCCACTGGATTCTAGAGTATTTACCAAACTCCCAGCTAGGATACAAGTTGAACTTCCAGTAGTCATGTTTGACACCTAGGCAAAGACTGGTCCTTCTGGGATGTTTAATTGACCTCTGCTACATAATGGCTTTTCTTCCTGAAGTTATAATTCTGTCTTACTAGACTGTGTTTGATGGAAGTCTCTAGGAGGAATGTTAACTCAACAGAGAATTCCTAAAATTCTTGGGACAGAGCACACCCTTAATTCTCTCTCTGTCCCTTAATCCCAGTTACTGGCGCTGCCGTTTTGTAGATGAATGTTACACTGCTGGAGAAAACAGTTAAGATTTAATCTAAGACTTCCTTTCTCCCATCTTTTGCCAGTGCTATCTGTACTGACAGATTTGTCTCACTTTGTTCGGGATGTGTGTCGATGAGGAGGCAAGTGCTGGTCACTGGGGGCCCAATGACTCATGGAAGTTAATCTGGTTTTGGAGATATTGGAGGTAGTTCAAGCATTTATAATCTTTCACCTCTTTTGGACTCTTGGGGGGGGGGGGGTCTCTTTTGGTGGTTTCAGGCTACACCACAACCTTCTGGTACCGCTACGTTCTTGAATATTCAAGGTCTTATTTATTATTGATATTTGGTTACCGGGATAGTCCACTGGGCCAGAAAGGCCCATTTTCAGTGGAGGCCTGAGGAGAAAAGCTCCACAAACATAACATGTGGCAGTATTAAATTACTGCAGAACAATTGTTAACAAAAATTGGTTTCTAATACATCTGATAAGACATTAAACATATACATAACAGGGTAGAACAATTAGAGTTTTCACCTCTTGAGTGAGAAATCAGAAACGGTATATCCCTTGTGCCAGCTGGCACTGATAGCCTGGGAGCTGGCTTCTCAGTATTCTTGGACTTTTCAAGCATCTTCCTTCCTTTTAAAGCAGAACGTTGCAGCAGACAGACTTGGCAGAGCCTGGGCAAACCTGCACAAGTGATAGTTCAAGGTAGTGGAGTGCCATGATCTAGGCCAGATGTGGGAGATGTCTGAAACCCGTTTGCCTCCTTTCAAAACAGGCAGCGGTTGAAATTCTCTTCCAAATATCCTTGCAGCTGTGCTTGGAGAACAGATTCCGTAATGGGAATATTTTTGTATGTATTAAACCCTTTCCACTGATTCTCAATGCAATTCTGAAGGTTCAGTAAGAAGCGCCAGATTTCATTGTGGTGACTTATTTTTGCCTAGGCAATCTTGGTTCTCCCTTTCAATGATATTAGCCAAGGGCAGCTACCACAAATTTCCTCAAACTCTGGATCTGTTCACAAAGTCTCAGGGGTGACTGGTGCACCCTGTTTTGAAGAAACTTCAGTTGATGATCTGGATAATTCAGTCTTGACCCTGTTTAGGCACTTGTTCCTTGAATGTGCAGCAGGTGTTAAAGGAAGCCAGAAAACCTACTACTATAAAATCTTGTGTTTTCAAATGGATGAGGTTGTCTAGGTGGTGCCTGAATGAAAATGGGGTCCATTGAAGTTGATATCCCTCTAGTCATGAAATACTGGTGTGAGTTGCTTCAGGAAGGCTTAGTATATGGGTGCATTTAGTGACCGTGTCTGTATGTCTGCCTATGGATCCCCTTTCTTGTTTTGAACAGTTTATGAAGGGAGTGTTGTATGTAAGAACCTCTCTCAAGGAAATTTCTCCTTAGAGGGATCTCAACTGTGTTGAACCAGCAGCTCATGCTGATCCCAAGTTTTTAACGTGGAAAAGTGTTTTGCTTATTGCTCTGACGTGTCAAGGCTAATTTCTGAACTGCAACTCTCATGGTGGGTCCACCTTACCTGATTTCCACAGGGATAAAGTTGTCACGTATTACTACTTCCTTAATATTGTAAGTGGTTTAAGAATTCATTCTCAACCAGACTGTTTTCTTCCAGGGTCCTTTTCAGAGCCCTTGTGTTGGGGAGTGATGATGCTTAGTACCTTGGATGTGTATCGGCAGCTCAGGTGCTACCTTGACAGAGCAAAGCCCTTTAGGAAGACTGGAGGCTTTTTATTTTCTTATCTGGGGCAAAGAAAAGGCAACCTTCTCTCTAAGCAAACCGTTTGCATGTGGGTTGTCCTCTACTGTGTTTTTTTTTTTGCACCTGTCATGGTGAGGGAAATCCAAGCATGGTAAAAGCACAGCCCTCCAGGGCCTTTTCCTGTTTAGTGACATTTTAGAAAGATGTGGACTCTACAGGTTTTTTAGATGCAGCAACATGGTCCTCTGTCCATACCTTTATGAAGCACTACCAGCTGGATACTTTTGCGAGATCCAAAACAGGCTTCAAAAGAACTGTTTTCCTGGGGATCCTGGACCCGTTTCCCTCTCCCTCCCAGGTTGGGTAAGCTTTTGGAATGTACCCATATGCCATTAAGGCAGTTTGCTTGTTGAACATACTACAGTTATGTAAATTCCACTTACCTGTAACAGTAGACATTTGTAGAACACACTGCCTTACTGATACTATCTTCACACCATTCCCCTTTTTGTTAAGTGTACTTAGTTTAGTTGTTGCACTTGCTGCTGTTTGTGTGTGTGTGTGTGTGTGTGTGTGTGTGTGTGTGTGTGTGTGTGTGTGTGTGTGTGTGTGTGTGTGTGTGTGTGTGTGTGTAGTTCTGCTGCACCTGTTGGACCCTCGGAAAAACTGAAGGGCTGTTGTCTGTGGCTATGAAGGACATTTGCGCTTCTGGCAGCTGATTGGTCCTTCACACCTATAGATAGGCAGGGAGAGGAGTTCTGAGCTTTGACAAAGTGCCAGAAGGAGGATGTAGGGCACTTCTACCATTACGCTAGTAAGGCAGTGTGTAACAGGTAAGTGAAACTCGCACCACTATACTTTCCCTTTTGGCCATTACTGCTTCCATATCATTGCACAGTCAGGCTCGTTTCTCTTTGCTTTGGTCTTGCCCTTCACAATTGACTGTGGTGCAGACTGCAGCAGTAGGCTTTGGTTTGACCATAGGTATATAGTAGGCTAACGACCATCAGGTCCTTTATTTGCCTAGGTGTGTAATCCAACCCATCTGTGTCCCTGTGTGTCATGGGCATTTATTAGGAAGGGGGGTATTTTCGGAAGTTGCTAGAGATTATGTGGGGAGGAAGGGAGTGTGTCTGAGCATTACTGTCTGTCACAGAAATTGGAGCCAGACCCGTGGTGAATGTCTGTCTGATTTGTCATCCATTGGTCAAGGTTACTCTTAAATGGGGATAGGGATTGACAAGGCTTCACATGAATGAGGAGCCTGTTCCAGTGCATGGGGATCCTCTGATACACAATTGTCTTGCCAACATGTGGTATTTATGTCACAAGCAAAATTTAAATCTTTGCATGCAGTGGTTCTGATGCTGTTCATTTTGCAGCTATGCAAAAGGTCTATCAGAGCTGGATCCAGGGATGCTTTGTATGCCAAGCATAGAGCTCCCCTCAGTAACCTGTAGGAGACAAGAGTATAGAAATAGGGTTTTAAGGTGATCTGTATAGGACATTGTGTTTATACCTTGGATTCTGCTGGTAAGGAACCTTTGTGGTTGTTCCAACTGTTGCATATGTCTGGTCATGTACATGCAGAAGGGGGCATGGGTCTGAAAAGGGCTGAGTAAAGTGGTACTAAGACTTCCATGGATGTGGATACCATGTCCCTACTTATGAGTTGGGTGGCATACAATGAATTTCCTACTATCTTCGCTACAAGTTGGTCAAAGGCAAGATTACGGTCTACATATGTTCCCAGATCCCTGACTACCTGGTCAAGTCTTAGGGGTGTCCTAATGATTGAATAATTAGCTTGGGTGGCAGTTTTCCTAAAAGGCACTGCATTTACTGGCATTGAGTTTTAGTCCGTTACTTTGGCACCATTAATTTGTTTGTATTAGATCCTCTTGTAATGTTTGTGTCATGGGGGAAATCTATGATGGCTCCCAGTTTGCAGTCATCTGCTAATATGGTGAGGCATGGGCCTTTGATATTAGCCTTTACCTCTGAGAAGTAGATTCCAAATAGGAGCAGTCCCAGCAGGGAGCTCTGAGGTACCCTGCTCAAGGGTACCCTCAAAAGTCTCTTTTCTGATGGTTTTGCTGATGCCAAAGTAAAGTGCATGCCTTGGGCCACTTCTTTTAAGCAATCTGGCCATCTATGTCTACTATGGTACCACTTGACCATAGTACATAATGGTAGAATTTATTGCATTGTCACTGTTTTAATTGTATAAACTTATTTTATTTTTTGCAGTCTGGTAGGCATGATAAAATCGGGTATGTTAATTTGAGAGGGTGTTTACTTTAGTCATAACACATATATTGGCTTCCTCTAAACTTTCAAATCCCAATCCCAGTGATAGTTGGACTTTGACTTTTGCCAGTGCTAGTCTCTTACCCATGCACCATTCTTGAGTCTAATAACAAGACAGTCAGTGCTGACATAGGGTCAAACAGTCATTTGTTTACCAAGTAATGTCTTACTGGGAGCGAGGCCCATTTTCAGTGGAGGCCCAGGGAGAAAAGCTCCATACATACATACATGCATACATACATACAAACATATACATAGCTACATTTAACAGTATTGAACAATGAGGATGCACACATATATATGTTATTAACATTGTATAAAGGTAAAAATCAGAATAGTAATAGCTAAATAGGTACAATTCACAAATTTAACTTAAATGGTTAAGTTTGGGATGAATGTTAAACATGTCAAGTAATGAGTACAGTGTTATACAGTTTGTCAGGAAAGAACATTGTAGTTGTAAGACAAAGCAGTAATTGAGTTTCCAAAGGCGACTGAGATGGAGTGTTGAACATAGTAAAGTTAGATAGTAGTTGTAGCTGTGAGAAAGAGCTGAATTTGGGTGAAGAAAGGGTGAGTGAGAGGGAGGAGAAAGGGGAGGTGGGGGGCCTAGTCAGGAGTGTGGCAGGAGCAGAGCCAGTGTTTTGCTAGATGTTCCTTGAGGAGGTGTTTGAACTCATGAGTGCTAGGGTTTTTAGCTGTAAGTTAAGGAAGGGTGTTCCAGAGTTTGGCAATGTTATAAAAGTAGAGGGTGGTGTGTTGTGGGGTTGGTTAATCTTTAGCATGCGGTTATTTGAGGAGCTTGGTGATCTAAGATTGTTGGTGGTTTGGACTAGATTGACAAGTGCTGGGCATTCATTTGGTTTGTGAATTATTTTGTGGGCTATGCACAGTTGGTTTAGTGTTAGAAGGTTTGGGAGTTCTAACCATTTTAGTTTGAGTACTGAGCAGTGGTGGGTTCTGTATGGGTGGCCAGTAGCGAATTTGACAATTTTGTTGTAGCATGATTCAAGACTATTTAGGTCTGATTTACAAATGTTTGTAAATACTTGGGAGCCTAGAGGAGGGTGGAGAGTAGTTGTGTGCGGGCAGTGGCTAATCTAGCAATAACTGTGAGGTAAGGTTTAATTCTATATAGGGTACCTAGTGTGGAGTGGACTTTTTGTAATGGTGAGGGAGATGTGGGTATCGAACCTTAGGTTTTCATCAATTAGAAACCTAGAAGTTTGGTTAGTGGTTTCTATTTTGGTTCTGTTTGTGGAGAGGGTTGAAAGTGGAGTCGGACAAGTTTTGGGTTTATTATAATTGAAAACAACTAATTTGGCTTTGTTAGGGTTAAGTATGAGTTGGTGGTTAGTGAGGTAGTTTTCAATGTCCTGGAAGGATTTTTGCATTTATTGTTGATCCTGGGGTGAGGGGGGCTGAGCAGATTAGTGTAGAGTCGTCGGCGTACTGGACTATGGAGGCAAGATGAGTTGCAGAGGTGAGGTTCATAGCTAGGTACTACCAAAAAGGTACCCTGGCTTTTGCCACCCAAGAAAATTATTTTCCTGTGCCCCTGTCGAGCAGAGCCACATAAGTGATCCCCGGGGTGAACTTCCTATCTCCCATCCAGTCATCAAGATTTGTCTTGAAGACTGCTAATGAGGAGCTTTGTTTAATATAGATAGGTAGTTTGTTCCCGAGTATGGGAAGTCTCCGGGACAGGAATCTATTCCTCCAGCATGTCCTGTTTATTGTTGTGACAAGGTTTATGTCCCTAGAGCGTGTAGCTTGGAGGGATTGGGATTTCTTTAAGTGGAGCATGTCCAATAGCTCTGGGTTTGACATAGCTTTGTAAGTTAGGCAGAGATCTCCTCCGAGTAGGCGATACATGACAAAGTAAAGCTGGAGTTTTTTTAAACTGTCTGCCCTCTTTGTGAAGTATTTCTGCGGGCTTTCCAGTTGTAGCTGTCTTATGAGGTACATACCAAAAGGGGCACTGTGTTCTATAATGGGTCTAATGAGTGACGAGTAGAGGGGAACAATGACTTCTTTTTTCCTGGATGAGAAACCTTTTGTGATGAGGTGTGCCACGTAGAAGGATTTCCTGACTACTGTGGTGATGTGATTATCAAAGGAGTGAATACTGTCCACCTGTGTCCCAAGGTCTCTTATCACACTTTCGGTGTTAAGTATACTACCGCCTATGTTGTAGTTCATGGGTACAGAGTTTTTACCAGAGGGGATGACGATGCAGTCATCTGTGAACTTCGTTAGCCAGAAACCTTCTGTGTTAGCCTGTACTTCAGAGAAGTAGATACCAAACAGCTGATGACCCAGGACTGAACCCTGTGGTACTCCACTTGTCACTGGTCTGAAGTCAGATTTGGAGTCTGCTACTTTCACAGTGTGGGTTCTGTCAGTGAGCCAGTTGGCAACCCATCTTGTGACATAGGGATTTATACCTAGTTTAGTGAGTTTATAGTTTATGTAGTTTAGTGAGTTTATCTATAATTCCAGACTGGGGGATGGTGTTGAAAGCCTTGGCGAGATCTAGATAGGCTGTGTGAACCACCTTACCCTCATCTACGGCTTTGGTGACTGCTTCAAAGATGTCTATCAGGTTTAGGAGACATGATCTGCCTTTTACAAACCCGAACTGGGTGGGTTCCAGAGTTTGGAGATTACCATTGTCATTGTTTAAGTTCCATGATGATACGTTCCATAGCCTTTCAGACCAGGCTCGTCAGGCTAATGGGGCGGTAGTTCCCGGGGTCCGTGGTGGCTCCCCCTTTGTGGAGTGGGATGACCGTCACTGTGCGCCATAAAATGGGCACAAAGCCTGAGGTAAGGCTATGATTGAACATGGTACTTAGGTGGGGTGCCAGTTCGTTCTGTAGTTCGTATAGAATGCAGCTGGGATGTTGTCAGGTCCCATGGATTCTGTGTTCTTGGCTTTGGAGAGTGTGGTTTTTACCTGTGCAGCCATGATTACAGGAACTTTGCATTCTTCTGTTATAGAGATGGGCCCTTTAGGGGGTGAGAGGAGGGTAAAGTTAGCACTGAACCTATCTGCCAGGATGTTGGCAATATCCGTTGGTTCTGTATGTTTAGTGCCATTGTCTTGTAACTCAGAGCAGATCTGCGTGTTGCCATTCAGATTCTTGACATAGGTATAGAATGCTTTGTGGTTGTCTTTAGAATCAGTGGCAATTTTGTTTTCATAACTAGCTTTGGAGGATTTTGAGGGATCTCAGCTTCTTACTGAGGCTGACCAGGGAGTTCCTCCAAACATGGGATTTACTCTCTTTTGCAACAGTTTTCTTATGTTGTAGAGTTTGTTTATGGCAGGGGACCACCAGATTGGCTTCCTTTTTTTGGAGCATTGTGGTTCTGTTAGGGATTGCATGATGCAGGCACTCGTGTAAGTGCTTATAAAGTGCATTTGTGTAGGATTCAGCAGTCGTACCTCTATTGTCTGTCTCTATGGGTGTCGTGAAGTTTGCCACTTCTGTCTTAAGCGTGAAGTTGGCTTTGGAGAAATTTTATACGGTGGTTTCCCTAATGGGGGCGGTTTGTGGATGTCTAGGGTGATTAGCTTGTGGTTGGATCTGACCAACGAGGAACTGACCTTTGGTGTGGAACACCAGTTGCCCGTGTTGGTAATGACCAGGTGTAGGATATTGCTGCCGCTGGTGCGGGTGTGGATAAGTTGATCCAAGGCATTGGAATTTATGAATTCCAGAAAACGTTGAGCAAAAGAGTTGGTACATGAGTGTTTTTCCCAGTTAATGGTGGGGTGGTTGAATTTGCCCATTATTAGGGTGTTAGGTTGTACCCTAATATTTTCCAGTGTATCAAGAAATGAGGAGTGGGAATGCTGGGGCATGGTGGGGGATCTGCAGCAAGCTACAGTTTGGATTGCTGTCTTTTCCCAGAGTTAGTTGCACTTGGACAATCTCGGATGCATTATGCTGAGCAACTAGCCTGGAGGTGTGGATATACTTAATGAATATGGACACGCCTCCACCTTTAGTGTTTTGGTCCAGGTTAGGTGGTTGAAAGGTGTGGTATGAATTATAGCCTGGTAATGCAGGGGTGCTCTCTGGATCCTTGAGCCAGGTCTCTGTCACTGCACAGATGTCGATGTTCTCCATTTTAAGGAGTGCCTCGAGTGATTGCATTTTGAGGTTTAGACTTCTAGCATTGAGTAGCATTACCGTCAGATTTTGCTTGCTTGTACCTATTGTTCGTTGGTAAAAAAAATTATAAAGTGGCAGGGCCCAAGTATAGAGCCTTGAGGTACGCCAACAGTGATGGGTAGTAAGGGGGGGGCAGGGTGTTCTCCCGGTTGGTGGCCTGCTGATGGTTAGAGAATTAACTGTGGAACCAGAACACGGCTGATGTGTGATGATAGTTTATTTAGTAGGATTTGATGGGAGATGGTGTCAAAGGCTTTTGACATGTCCAGAAATCTAGAGGAGACCATTTGAGACCCTGTATGGTGTTTGTGAAAGATAGGGCGGTGCTGGTAGTATATTTTGGCCTAAAGCCATGCTGTGTGGGGGAGAGGAGTTGCGATTAAGCAGGTGGGTGATGAGTTGGGAGTGAATGCCTTTTTCTGAGATCTTGGCTAAAGGGGAGAGGATGGCTATGGGATGGTAATTGGATAGATCTTTAGAGGGGCCTCCTTTATGTAGTGGAATGATGTGAGATTTTCCATAGATGGGGGACATATTGTTCAGATATTCAGCAGTTGCTCAAGATTGATATGGGATAGGCAATTGAGGGGGCAGCAGTTTTAAGAAATTCATTAGGTAGTTGGTAAGCAGCTAGACTGCAGGGTTTGAGCTTGGAAAAGAGTGGTTTTATGTAATTTGTAGTGGGTGGGGAAGTCAGAAATGGGATTGGGTACAGTGAGAGGTTGATCAGTCTGATTACCAAGAAGTGAAGTGATTCAGTTAATAAAGTGGCATTGAATTGTGTAGTTATAGGAACAGTAGCTTTGAAGTTGTCGAGGGGGTGTATCCTAGATTGAGAAGATTGTTACTGTTTTGCCAAATGTTTTTGGGGTTGTATTCGTGCTTTTTTTGACATGAGAAGTAGTTTTGCTTGTCTGTATGTTTCTTAGTCTTGTTATGGAGCTGGTGATATATTGTGTGGTTATTTATATTTTTGGTGGTGTGGTAAGCAGACCAGGCCCTGGCTCGTTGTTTGTTTCGTTAGTGCAATGGTATCTTTAGTTAGCCAAGGTATGTGCCTAGTTTTTGCTCCAGTTTTTCTTGTGGGTGCTAGATTGCGAAGGATTTTAAGAAAGGTATTGTTTAAGTAGTGGACTGCCTGATCAAGTGGGAGGATTTTAAGAGGTGAGTGGTCATTGAGGGAGTCAGGAAGGCATCCTGCTAAGTGACCAAGACTGGGTTTGTTAGTCAGTATCCAGTCTAGAGTGGACTGCTTTTTTGAGTGTTTATCTAAATGGGTGGGACAGGATATGGTTTTATTTGCATAGATTTTAGGCATACTTAAGTGTATTTGTGGAGTTACCAGGTGTGCAGCTTTTTTAAACATCCAGTTGCACATAGTAGAGCAGCAGCAGTAGAAGGAACCCAACAGTAAGAAGTATGTGGCATTGGAGAAGAAAGCAGACAGCCTTGGGAGAGGTTAGTGGTAAATGGTGTCCTGCATTGCTGTAGTAAGACATATTTTTTGCACCTGTAAACTTTAAGTTAATGAATGGTGCTGAGGTTATCTCCAACTTGTGTCTGCATGTAGACATTAGTATATGTAGCTGTACATCTGTATTTTAGGTATTCAGGGGGGCATCGTCTGTATTAGGTGTGTGTGTGTGTGTGTGTGTGTGTGTGTGTGTGTGTGTGTGTGTGTGTGTGTGTGTGTGTGTGTGAGTATAGATGCAGGTGACCTCCACATGTGTATCCCTGACACTGTAGCCCAGTAACCTGCTGTCAGCTGAGACTCTTAAGCTTTTATCCATGCTGTCTGTGAAGGCTAGCCTTAACAAGTATATACTTGCGGGCCTCTGCATAGCAGCTACCCAGTTGTATATGTTTGCATTTCTTTTTCCACAATAGGTGTGAAGTATCAATGGAGTACTTTTCCTTCAATAGCAGGTATATGGCACCTGTTGTGTTTTTGTCCCTGTCTTAACTTTCATTATTGTGTATAACTTTGCCAACCCACTCCATGTTTGCCTGTCATCCACAGTAGTCCTCAACCTTACGGCCATGTCTCTTGTTTTCATGTGTATTATGCCCTCCTTAGGAGGGAGGTGGATTGCAGAGGTTGTTAAACTTCATCCAAGTTGAGAGTGATACACTGCTATAGGTACTTGGTATCTGTGGGCTGTGCTCTTTGGGAAAATGATGTGCTTAGCGGCTTCTTGAAGACCACTTTGTAGATAGTGATCCTTGACATCAGTGCTGTGAGTAGACAGTCATGTAACAGAAGTGTCAGATGTCTGGTATAGATATGATGATCTGTGCATCTGAGCAAGTACAGATCATAACAGCAGAAAGGTCAGCCACTAGATGGGAGTTATGCAGCTGAAGGCACAGGTGTCACTTGTAGTGGACATTGGTGACAGTATTCCAGTTTAACCTTATGAAATGTGTATGCAGTAACTGTGTGGCCTGACTACATTCTGTGTAAATACCACTGTATATGTTTTGTATAGATAAATAAGGTGTTCAGGCACAGGCAAATGTCAGAAGTTTCATGATCACCATTTGCCTGCAAATGACAAGGCCTCTCATAGTGCATGAATACTCTTAGTCACTTTGGAGTCTATGCATGATGCAAAGCTATTGCTCATGAGAGATGTGGCCCAACTCATCGCTGCTATATCCACCTTCATGGGGAGGATAGCGAGCAACACAATCATTCCTCTGTGTGCTCTGGGTGGTCATCTTGAATTCCATCACAATGTGCTTTATTCTGCACCTGTGAGTGTAGGAGAATTACACTCCACCACCACCCACGTAGTGAACTGCCCTGACAGACAGCTTCCAGGGACAGGCCAGCTTGTTGGTGGACTCCATACAGGTCACATTCCATTAGTAGCATAACATCTTTGTTGTGTGGGGGGTGTCTAGTCTTGCCAAATCAAGCTAGTGCAGTGGCTCCAGCCCATGGCCATGTTGCTGTACCTCCCTCCCAGTCATAGGAAGATGCTGTTTATATCCCAAAGTATTCTTTGCTGCAAGACTCCTGTTCCTGGTATTGGTGACATGCTCCCAACACAGGTAGCGTTGAAAACTACGTGTCAGTTGTCAGTGTTTCTTGGCACAGAATTTGAATTACAGCTGAAAACGTTTAAAGCTAAGTACCCTGTTGGGGATCCTTTTTTCTTTAACTAACCAATGTCTGAAAAAGTTAACAATTGTCTCACCTCTGGAAAACAAATACCACACCAAGACTTCCATTCCTACTGCATCACTCGTTTGGGCCCAGACCACGACTTCCCCCTTTGTCGGTTCTGCGCCCCCTTTAACCTGAGAACCATTCATCGTAGAGCTCTTTTTGTAACCAGGTGTTTTCGTCTTCCATCTTCGCATTCTGAAATGGCATCAGTCAGCCAACAATCCGTAGACATTCTGAAAAAACATAAGGATAAAGATGGAGACAGACCACACAAGGCTAAACCTTCCGATGACTCTACCGCTAAGCAGGTCGCCAGTTGTCCGGAATTCTGTGAGGTGCCTTTGCAGTCTCCGATGCCCAATTCGATACCTTCGCAGGCCTCAACTGAGACCCTTTCGTAGTCCGGTATGCCGCAGAAATCTTCTTCGTCTTCCGAGCCTTTGGTTGTCTCTGCCTTGGTTGGGTCCAGAGCCGCGATGCAGGCACCAGCTTCCAAGTAGGCTTTTCTCACTACTGAATCTAACGAAAAACCGATGTCTTCTCTGACTACCGTTTCTCTCAGACCGATGGATACTCTTAGGCCGAGAGGCAAGGCCACTCCTAGGAAAACTACTTCTAGCCACCATTTTATCCCTGCTCTACCACCCCAAGCTCAAATGCTTAAAATGGAGGATCTTATCACTATTGGGGGTTGTCAGGCCACACCTTTTAAAAGGAAAAGGGACACTTCCCCTGAAATACTGACAGAACAGAAGTCTGA